>NW_021633879.1:0-68774 GCF_004799145.2 Neltuma alba
TTGGCTGCCTCGAGCATATAAACTCTTTCTTTGTAATTTTTTTCTACCGGCTTATTCATTTCTTCAAGCGCAATCATCCTACGATCGCCGGGCTTTCTTTATCTTAATGGTTTTGACTTGTGTTTCGTAACAAGTACTTTGGACCCTTGGATGCTAAATTCTGGCCTCATTGGATGTTTTTTTTGGTTAATTTTTTTCAAAATTTCTCATTGGTGATTTGTAATCTACTTGTAGAGCAGAATACGTGCTCTTCGCAAGCCCAGGTTCAATGGGTGTGGATTGGGATCTATGTTGGATCTCTCGGTTTTTGTTCTGTTCTTTATAGTTATCATTGTTGAGTGATTTACTAAATGTTTAATGCTGGCTGATATTGGTATCTGTGCTTCCTTCTCTTTTTCCTTTTTATAAAAAAATAGTTTTCCGGCTGGCTCTGTCTGGAGGAGTAATCGGATTTTGCCACATTCCTAGGGCTTGAAATGTTGGTTGTTTGAGGAGTGATTTGATGGGTTGAACTCGAAGAATAATGGATTGCTTCATCAGCGACGACGAAGAATGTCGATTTTACGATGCTCAAGAGGATGTTCTGTCCATTGCTGATGATAAATCCGATGGCGGCACTGACACACCGAATGTGATATCGAATTGTTCTGAATACGAAGTGTGGGTTCGGAGCCCAGAGAGTGTTCAGGAGCGTCGCAGCAAGTTTATGAAGTGGATGGGGCTTAGTTCAGATCGAAGCGCCCTTGAAAATTTAGCTGACGGGGGCAGAATTGAAGATAATAGCGGAGCTGTGACAAGAATCTCTGGTTTTGAAGGTGAATTTTGTTCTAGTCGCTCTTCATTGTCTTGTTGGTCCACTGAAAATTTATCAGAAGAGCGCGGCTTAGTATGGGACAAGAAAATGGGTGACGACAGAGACATGGGTTTGGACCAATTGGTTGTTTCAGAGGAGCCTGGCGATTCCACAAAAGCCTCTGGGGAACCTCCCTCCTTCCAACATTTGATGGCGAAGGAGTTTGAGGATACTAATGTTTTTGGTTGTAAGGTGAAAAGGGCTAGAGGGGGTTGGTTCAGGAGATTACGCTCAATAACACGCATGATTGAGGGGCAAGTTGAAGGGGATAAGGGAAGACAAGAAGGCACTTCTCGAGTCTCAGGGTGTAGGATTCAGAGAGTAAAGGTCCGCCAATTCAGGAAGCAAATGAAGGAACTTTCAGCACTTTTCATGGGGCAAGATTTTCAAGCTCATGAAGGTTCAATTTCAGCCATGAAATTTAGTCCTGACGGGCAGTATCTTGCCAGTGCTGGTGAAGATGGTATTGTAAGATTGTGGAAAGTGGTGGAAGCTGAAAGATGTAATGAAAGTGACACTCCAGAACTTCATCCATCTTGCATATACTTTACAGTGAATAATCTCTCTGAATTGAAACCCTTTCATGTGGATAAAGAAAAAATGACCAAAGGGAGAAGCCTGAGAAAAACATCAGATTCTGCTTGCATTATTTTGCCTCCGAAGGTCTTTCGATTGTTGGAGAGACCATTGCATGAGTTCCATGGGCATGAAGGTGAAGTTTTGGATCTCTGTTGGTCAAACAATAATGTGAGTGAATATCATAAATTTATTTATTTTGTGGCTTAGGCGCCAAATTTGCTAAAAATGAAACATTCTGGAAACTGATTTGCTTCTTCATGTTTTTGGTGCAGCATCTGCTGTCATCTTCAGTTGACAAAACAGTTCGTCTATGGAGAGTGGGTTATGATCATTGCTTGAAAGTTTTCCCGCACTATAACTATGGTGTGCAGTATTTCTACTCTGAAGACATGAACCTAATGTACTTCCATCGGTCAAATTTGTCTCACAATTTTGCTTGTTTTGTTATAATGTCTCGCAGTGACATGCATTCAATTCAATCCTTTGGATGATAATTATTTCATTAGTGGATCTATAGATGGAAAAGTGCGCATTTGGGCAATTTCTGATTGTCATGTTGTTGATTGGACTGATGTTAGAGAAACTGTGACTGCTGTGTGTTATCGGCCTGATGGGCAGGTTTTGTTTCTTAACCAGTTATATTCTGTAGAATTAAAGGGTAGATAGAAACTTATTTTAGAATCTGATTATTTATCTGTTTATAATGCAGGGAGGGATTATTGGCTCCATGACAGGCAATTGTCGATTTTACAGTATATCAGGTACATATTTTCTACACACACATTTACATTTTCCCTTGGAGATATTTGTTTGCTGTAATTTGGCAAAATTTATGTTCATCGTATTCATTTAAGATTTTTACAATATTATTGCATCATGCTTGGTGACATGCGTAAAATGGTTTGTTGGATCTACATCTTGAATGTACTTGTTTTTCTGTTGAAGTGCATGATCTATATGCACTCAAAGTATGGTCTTTGTAATCGCATGATGTGTAAGATTGAGCATGTAAATCGAAGCTTCCTAATCTTTAAAATATAGCTGCAATTGAGGTTAATAATTCATAGTGGATGATAAAGGCCAACTATTTCTTTCTTACAGTAGCAGTTCCGTTGATAGATTTGGGGTTTGGGTTGGCTTTGAGCTACCAATCTACTTAAAGAACTTGCTTCATTTAATTTACTCTCGAAAGTTATATTTATTGTATAAATAAACTAGAAGTTGTTTTATAGTGGACGTTAGACCAACTTACTAGAGTAGTTTTGATGAGGAAGGAGCAAAATTCTGCATGCCAGAAAATCTTATACAAGCTGTAAGGGGAATGACATGTACTTGACTGCCGTTTTGACTTATACGATACTTAAAGACTGCCGTTTTAACTTATACAAGTTCTTACCAATTTGCTTATTTACATTTTGTTTCAGAGAATCACTTGCAGTTAGATTCCCAACTATGCTTGCTTAATAAGAAGAAACTTCCTGGCAGAGGGATAACTGGCTTTCAGGTACTTATTTCTGGCCCTCTAATGCCATGGCAATCCTTTTCACTTTTCCAGTCTACTTTCTGATTTTCTTTAAACAGCACTTACTATTCTTTAGTTGATTAATTTTATTATGTGTTATCTTTTAGTTTCTTCCACACGATTTTAGTAAAGTTATGGTTACCTGTGCTGATTCACAAGTCAGAATCCTTGATGGGCCTAATGTGGTTGGCAAATACAAAGGTATGTTCCTTTTTCTGATTCCTACCTATTGAGAGTTTTCCATCGGCTCCCTAATAATCAGTGAAATGCTTAAGGGTTAAAAAATCAGTTTCTGTATAATGGCTTATATATTCAATCTGCACTGCTACTTGTGTATGCAAAGATAAATGCTAAAAAATGATTGTTTGGAAGCCTTAGGAGGCTTTAACTGTTATTTTAATTATTTATATGTAGCTCATCAAGTGTTTAACGTGCTGTTACTAAGCTCATCTAATTTCTTTTCAGGTCTCAGTGCAGGGAATCATATGTCTGCATCTCTTACTTCAGATGGGAAACATATTTTATCAGCATCGGAGGACTCTAATGTATATCTCTGGAACGTTAGTCAGGAACAGTCTAGTCCCAGAAAAACCAAGAAGATAAGGTCTTGTGAGCGGTTCTTTTCAGATGCTTCCATTGCAGTGCCTTGGTGTGGTTTGAAATCTCAACATCCTGCAAATGAACATCAGCTGGATATTTTAGACCAGAGATCGTCTCAAACTGTATGTCCCAATCCACCTGCTTCTTTTTCTTTAGGCCAAGAGTTTTTCTCTGAGTCTCCTAGGGGATCTGCAACTTGGCCTGAGGAAAAGCTTAATTCTTCAAGCCCCAACCCTGGAAAATCTGCAATGCATAAATCTGATTACAAGTTCTTGAAAGCTTCTTGCCAGAGTACCTCCAGTGTTCATTCATGGGGTCTGGTGATCGTGACTGCAGGCTTGGATGGGCGGATAAAATCATTCCACAATTATGGGTTACCTGTTATTATTTGAAACCAGTGGCCTTTTCCCTTGTTGGAAAGAGAACCTAGATTCGTTGCTTTGCTTGGGGCATATTGTCCTCGGCAAATGGCATGCTGCTACTGTTCTGAGGGCCGAGAGTGATGTTGAACCGATAAGCTTGGCCGCACCAGTAACAAATCAGCTTTTTGAGGGACCCTCTTTGGATTTCAGGGAAATAACATCACCAATTACCTCATGACATGTGGCAGCGGTTCCATGGTTTTAACGTGAACCTGCTTGAAATCAAACAGCCATTGTCCGAACTTAGCTTGTCTCAATCCAGATCAAATTTCCATTTGTTGGAAAGAATCTTCTGGCCCCGAAAAAGTGATGCAAAGTCATGTGTTAAACCTCTACAGGAGAGACCCATGTGGGATACTGTCTATCTTCTTTCATATGGAAGAGCAGATTCAGGAACTGGTGGCTGAAGTTCAGTTAGAGAGAAAATGGTGGGGAAGCTAAGGATTTATATAACTGGCTGGTTTCAACCGATTAGATCTCTTTGTCTGCCAATCTCAAGTCCTTCTCATGGTGGGGCTGAATATTATATACACAGAGTTAGAGGTGGAGGTGTGGAGCTGTGGATGATTGCGACTGCCATTTCTGCTTCAAGACGTGCATTTTGCACTAAAAGATGCAAGCAAATAAGTAACCGAACTGATTAAGTTCTGTTTTTTAAAGTAGTTCTTCTAACAATATCATTGCTAGCTAACATTTAATTTATCATCTCTCAGTGTTAGGCTGACTTAATACTTTGTTAGTTATTAGGATCTTGTCCTACTGTTTTAGTCTGACAGGAAAATGCCATTTTGGTGTTGGCATATATGGAAATTTGTAATTTTCTTATGTAAATAAAATTTTTTGGCTCAACCTCTGGATGATGAGGTTCATGGCTTGTACCAAGTTTGTACACCGCACATAAACTATAGTTTCGTTTTTTTTCCCCACAACAGATAACGATGGGAATAAGATACTTTGATATTATTACACATGTTAGTGATAGTGACATTTGTAAGTATTGGTTTCATTCCACACCCATGTCAGTTGGTTTTATTCCACACCCCTGTCCTTCATGGTTCACTCAGTAACTCTGTTATGGAACAGAAACCACCGGCAAGGATCCTCTTGAGTGAGATCTGAAGTGGTAACGTAACAGTTTGAAACTTGTCCTCTGTCACGCAATTTAGATTTTTTTTTTGGGGGAAAAAAAGTCAAGCAAGACTTGTGAATTGCATTTATCACTGCACAAGGATTTTCACTTCCCTTCTTTGTAGAGGCATTTTTGTTGGAGCCAATCAATGTCAATTATATAATCTATTACTAATTTCATGTCATACATAAAAAGTTGTCTAGTTCTTGTATTTAAAAAAAAAAGTTCTTGGTGTAAGTATAATGCGGATTAATGCATCACTATCAAGTGAAATTAAGGAGGTGTTTGGGTAAGAATAAAACCATCGTTTCAGAAATGCTTTTACGGTATACGAAGTAAATATGTGGAGAAATTTGTCTCGATTTGTAAAAAAAAGTGCTTTTGAAAAGTGTTTTTGGAGTTACCCAAACAGGTTGTATTTTTTTTGAAGTGTGAACAAGGAAAAAACATATCTAAAAAAAGAACATTACATGGTTGATTTCAAAAAGGACTCGATTATGTGATGATGCTCAATTGACAAGCCTTTTGAACTCACTTTTCACTTTTCTGGTTTCAATTATATAATTGGGAGTATTCAATAAAGTATTAAAAAGCATCAATAACAAACTAATATCCTAAGTGGAGTTCAAATACAATTGGAACATTAAAAAACAATACACCTTTTATAGTTAGGAAAGAGGAACCTGGGATATGCACATGGGAGTTTAGTCTTTAACAATCTCATATTTAATCTTTCTATATGGACTTACCTTTTATTCTTCGGGTCCTTACCTTAATATGTCCCGTTCAAGTAATATCTGAATAAATGCCAATCCAATGAGCACACGGTAGTTTATTTCAAAGGCAAAAAAAAAAAAAAAAAATCCCATTTGTCAGCAATAAAAGTCACCCCTTCAAGCTCCAAATCCAATACACAAGTCCACAGATTTATGCAGATTTGAATGACAAATACTTTTTAACTGAGTTTTCGTTAAGAACCAACAATGCAACTTGGCTTTAAAAATATAAAGCGAAAGGCCAAACCACTGAGAAAGAGAGAGAGAAACACATAAGCAACTGGAAAACAAAATGTATTAAATGGAAGGTAGTGCGATGAAGAATAATGCTGCAGTGTATTGCCTTAATCATTCACATAACATCATGAACTATTTTATAAACTAAACTGGACGAGAAATTATTAAGGCAAGATAAATTGCAGAAGAATACAAAAGTGGATGAATGAAAGTGGGAAGGCATGAACAGGAAAAAGCAAATTGAGAAGCACATGATAATGAAACAATCTCTTGAGGCACATGCATGTGGGAAGCAGACAAACTTGCAACAAAATCACTGATTTATGTGCTGTAATCTCACTCAACCTTCTCTTCCTTTGCACTTTTTTTTGTTTATTTTATTTATTTATTTATTGCTGAATATGGATTAATCTAATATGATTTGCCTCACTAACCCGCCATTTCTGACACAAAACCATGTAAGTATTTAGTTTAATTGATGATTTGGTCTTTTAATTCCTGAACATCTTAATTAATGCTCTGTGTATCATTACTTTAAAGTAAGGTCGGTTTAATAATTCTTTTCAACGTATTTGTTTATAATAAAGCCCAATCATTTAAGTGCAATGTATTTCTAATCCCCAATTTCACCATTTAGAAGATTGTGTACAGATTGGACGAGAAGACAGTCTCCGTTTGGCTGTTGGAAATGATGGGGAAAAATTGATTAAATTAACAATGATCAATGATAAATTTTTTGTAGGAGTGGGGCAATTAAATAATATAAGCTCATGAATTTATATTTTCAATTTTTGATAAATGATAATGATAATTGCTATGAGAGAGATCATTCATATGGTCATAGTCATTAATACATGATTATTCAAACAAGAATCATACAAAATATGCTTATATTGTGAAAAATCATATGACAAATTGACAATGCCTGGTTACCTATGAATGATGTGGTTCCTAAAAACCCACCATAGATAATTAAACTATAAGAACAGAATTTCAGGCCAAAAAATCTATAAAAACAGAGTCAGAACATGCATTTTCAAAAATAACAAAAGCTTTCAAAGTACTACTTTCAGTTTTTAATATAAGATCTTGTTTGACTTTTATTTTGATCCTAAATATAAGACCCCAATCCACCTTGTCTTTCATTTTTATACATTTTTTCTTAAGGTAATCCTTCTAATAATGATAGTTCTAACCAATGTACTTGATTAGCAAGGATATTTTAGGAAAGACAACACATGTTTATTATAAATAACTAACTTAACTTCTTTTCTTAATCTCCTTAAATTAGTCAACTAGTTCTTATAATTAGAGGCGGAGGTAGTATGAATTATGTCAAAATACTGATTCAAGACCCACAATAGAAAATTTCTTATCACATTTATAAAGTTTACATGGAGTGTGTAATGTGTGAAGAGTTCGTCTCTTTTTTGGTAGCAAGAAAACAGCTTTGGTTTTAAAACAAAGGATTAAAAAAACATCTATTTCACTTTTTTTGTTTTTGGGCGACATGGCCGATGTAGATATTGCCAACGACATAACCCAATATTCTCCTTTTCGAACATTAGACTCATTTTTGTTTTTGGTATTTTGGTGGCAACATTACATTCTTTTCTGGGTTATTAAACTGGGCTTGTACAATTTAGCCCGAAACAACCTGTTGTTTTTTTTAAGGCCCACAGGGTAAATTTGCGAAACAGGACCGGCATCATATTATAGTATATTAAAATATACTTTAAAAGCAATTGATCATATTATCTCTATTTCTAATTATAAAACCTTATTTTTGGCCAAAAAAAAAAATTATAAAACCTTATTTAAAAGCTACAGACAAAATCTTATAATTAGGATCAGAGTTCGTAGTTAAAAAGAAAATCACAACCTATCTTTTGTAGGAATTTTTTATTTCAGATTTTGAGTAATACTCCTCCGGTCCTAATTATAAGACCCAATTGACTTATTTGAGGAGATTAAGGAAGTAAGTTAAATTGGTTATTTATAATAAATAAGTGTTGTCATTCCTAAAATATCCTTGCTAATTAAATATATTGGCTAAAACTATCATTATTAGAAGAATTATCTTGGAAAAAAATGTATAAATATAAGAGACAAAATGGATTGGGTCTTATAATTAGGACCAAATAAAAAGTCAAATTGGGTCTTATAATAAGGACCGGAGGAGTACCATTTTGGAAAATTTTTAATTATATTATTTAAATATAATAATACTCAGAATACAGTGTACGTGAAAAAGTGGGTAGATTATGGCTTCATAGTGCCACGAATGATGCCACGTAAAATATCTATTCGCGGATAAGCCGCAAGCGACAATGGCCGAAACTGATCGATACAGATAGAGAAGAAGCTTGCTGTTTCCTCTGAGAGCTATGGCCAACCTTTCGATCCCTCTCCCTCGAAACGCCTTTTCCGTCCGCTATTCCTTCCCCAAACGCTCCATTCTCGCTAATTCTGCGCCCCGCTTCTCCATAGCCGCCCGTTGCTCTGGTCTCTCACTCTTCATTCTCTTTGCTGCTTTCTTGTGTTTGTCGAATTTGGTTCATTTTTTTATGGAATTTTGTTCAGTTTCTGGAAACCTGTTGCTTATGTTTCCTTATTGTAATGTGTGGTGTGATTAGGTGAGTTGGATGGTGGCTCTGAGACTAATGAGAGGTTAGTTACTTTCAACAATATCAAGAGCTTGACCTGTGGCATTCTAGCTGCTTGGACTGTGACTGCTGCTGCTTTTCCCGTTATTGCTGCTAGCCAGGTTCGCTGCTTAAACTGGCCTTCAATTTGAATAGTGATAGCAAACTTAGTGGTGTTCGTTTCTTCATGTGTTTTCGTCAGAATTTATAGCGTTTTTTCTTTGATCCCCTTTTGCCCTACAAGTTTTGATCAAGGAGGTTAATGTGTGTCTCTTTAACGGAAGATCGTTGTTGGATTTCTGATTTGCTGCTCTTTGTAGTTTACACCACAGATTTCATAAGAATTCAGAGTTGATCTTTCTATATTAATTGATCCTGTTCTGTTTGAAGCTGCCATATTTTGTGTGTTCCCATTTTGCACAATGAGATTATAATTTTGTTTTAGAATTTGGACAGTTACTGTCCTTTCTAAAAACCTTTGCGTTGCATGAATGTTAAAGAATGACTTGTGTTATGTATGTTCATGACTTATGGATAACGTGGCTTTCTGCAAGTTATATATGTATATATATTGATGTTGATTTAGTCCCTCATTACCGAAATGGTGTGTACCAAATGAAATCAGTGTCAATTTCTTTTGTATATGGCCATTTAAAGTTTTTTAAAACCGTATGATGTGGACCGTTGAACGGTGATGTGGCAACATGAAATGAGATGTTAGCATACTAGCACCCCTCTTTCTTTTCAATAATGAAGCAAGTTACATACACTGCTTTAGCACAATAAGGAGATGGGCGGGAAGTAAACAAAGTTGCATAACTCGCCTTTAATTTTAGGATCAATAATATACAAACTGACAGTCCTGAAAGAAATTGGGAGTTGGGACATTCTTAGTTTGTTCTCCTATAAATGTTGTTCTCAAATTTGAAAATTGTCTCTGACAAGCGAGACCATTATCAATTTGGTCTCTGTGTGCTAGCTAATTCAAAACTAAATAAAAATGTGACACAGACCATTTCTTTGTATTCTAATTTCAGTCTCTAATTTGTCCTGAACATTTGAAGAAATATGAAGTTTAGTGTATGTCTTGTATAATTTTGCAGATATCACCCTCATTTGTTAAGGCCTTACATTTTCCGTGAAGGCCATCAATGTCTCTTGTCAGTATTCATGATTGCATATTTCTCCCAGCAGATTTCTGATGTTCTCGGTTTCGGAAACATACCATGCCAACTATAGATGTTATGAATTTATAACTGACAATAAGAAATGGTTTACTCCTATCTTCTAGAGGAATAGAAAATACAATGCCCTTTATGGTTTTCTTGCAGAGGCTGCCTCCATTGTCAACAGAACCCAATCGTTGTGAGCGTGCATTTGTAGGTAACACAATTGGTCAGGCAAACGGAGTTTATGACAAACCCTTAGATCTTCGGCTCTGTGATTACACTAATGAAAAGAACAACTTAAAGGGGAAGTCTCTATCTGCGGCACTCGTGGCAGATGCAAAGTTTGATGGTGCAGACATGACAGAAGTTGTGATGTCAAAGGCTTATGCTGTCGGTGCTAGCTTCAAAGGTAACAAGTTAACTTGGTTTCTCTGTTGTGAATTTGTGATCTTTGAAGGCCATCTACTTGTTTACTTGTTACTGTAGGTTTGTTACTTTAGGATATAGTAAAGTTCTTAATCTGAGAAAAACCAAGCGTTTTGGCTTCTTGCCGGTGAATTTTGACCCTGAAAGGTGTGGTTCAGTGTGATTAGAGAATGAGAAGAAATTTCCCTCAGAAAAGCATCAAGATGAAAGCAGAGCATATCATTGAACATGATATGTAAATCTCATGTTTTAAGGAATAGGGCCAAGAGTTAATATCAAGTCCATTTATATATTTGCTTTCGAAAGCCTAACTATGCAAGTTCAATAATGATCTTCACTTCTTGGTTAAAAGGTGATCGTCTAATGATTTTTCCTATTGAAACTTTGATCTCCAATGACCTTGTTCTTTTGCAGGAGTGGACTTCTCAAATGCAGTATTGGACCGAGTGAACTTTGGGAAAGCTAATCTTCAAGGAGCTGTGTTCAAGAACACATTACTGTCAGGGTCCACATTTGATGAAGCAAAGTTGGAAGATGCAGTATTTGAGGATACTATTATAGGTTACATTGATCTTCAGAAGCTATGCACAAACAAAACTATCAGTGATGAAGGGAGGGCTGAGCTGGGATGCAGGTGAACTGAGTAGACAACTGCTATATCTTAAACCGATAGGCATTGATCTCCGCTCACGCTTTATAATTAACGTATTCTCTCATGCAATTCGTTATACTGACAAACTGTAGACAATGGCATTGGCATATCTAATAGTATTGTTAACATGTCGTCGGCTCTCCAGTTTCCCCCAGTAACTCAAAATAAATACTCTCTCCGTATTATATTATATGTAAGTTACAACCAACTAATTTACATTAGATCAAAATATTTGTTAAAATTAGTTAAAAACAACAAATGTGCAAAAAATATTTTTTTTTTCAAATATACTTTTATCTATGGAGAGAGAGTGAAAGAATGAGTGAAGAAAATGAGAGATAATATATGATAACTAATATACAGTTACGTATTTAATGGGGGGTAAAAATCAAAAGAGCAGATTAAATTTTTAGACACACAAATTTATAAGATATAAAACCACCATTATTGCAAAGCAGCATGGTTCCCGGGACCAAGATACTCAAATCAGGATAAATAAATATCTATCTCCATTGCGCTCATCAAGAAGCGCATCTGGTGTAGTGGTATCATAGTACCCTCCCACGGTACTGACCGGGGTTCGATTCCCCGGATGCGCAGTGTTGATTTTTTTTGGTTTTTTTTCTTCCTTGATCAATTATTCTAAACGCACTTGGCCCCTCGCCATTAAGGGGGTGTTTGGGAAACCCAAAACCATAGTTTCAGAAGCACTTTTCCGTAAAACGAGGTAATCTCCTCCACATATTTACTTCGTAATCCGTAAAAGCACTTCTGAAACCATGGTTTGATTTCTACCCAAACACCCCCTAAATTCAAGGGATAATTATTTTTGGGAAGCACAAGTTCAGATGGTAATACTAATTTATTAGACCAAAACCCTATATTGCTTGAAGATGGGATGTGGTGGGACATTTTTATTCTTGTTATTGTCAATTTTCTGCCCTTATATTATATTTTATTATTCTTTTATTCCTACTTAACTCTATAAAGATTTTATCGTTCTGTATTTATCATGTCACATCTTGAGTATAAAAAAATAATGTCACTTCTAACAAAAAATATATTTTTTTAAATTGATTCATCTAAATCCAAAATTTTCATACAACTTAACATCATAGAGTTTGAAGGCTAAATTGTTGAATTTTAAGTTCAAATTATACTATTAATGACTTTAAGAGCATGGTATGTCTTCGGTGATTCAATCAACTAACGCCATTACACCATGTCTTCAACCGTCCTTTTCTTTTGTCTGAATCAATTGTCCCAAGTTGGAAACATTACCTAATAAAAATGCTAAAAAAATCCCTTTCTTTATCTTTATAATATTTCTTTTCCCTTCCATCTATATCTTTGTCTTCCTCATCCAACCACCCGAACCGCAACAAGCACCAACCCCACCTTTTTGCACGAAAAGTTTATTTTTACTTTTGAGTAATGCCATAGCTCATTTTTATTCTTTTGGGTAATTCCCAGGATATTGAACTTGAACCCCATCAAAAAACCAATATGTTTTGACTGGCAATTATGATAATCAACATTCATTTTCATAACTAGAAATTTCTTCCCGTGCGGTGTGCAGATTAGAATACTTGATTAGATTTTAAATTCTAATAAATTGTATTATCTAAGATAGCTCAAGATTTACTTCTTATAGAAACATGATTTTTTTTTTTTTTTACTGGGATTTGTATTAGAGATGGGGAATTTAGAGGAAACATATAAAAATTTAAAATTATTTATTTATTTCTCCATTTAAACCCTAAATCAACATACTATTTAGTTATGATACTTTCTATTTGATTCAATATATTCAAATCCCAATTAATATATTATTTAAATTAAAAATTAATTATTAATTTTTTTATTTGAGCCTCCAATTAAAATCCCATATAATAATAATGCTTCTTATTTAATTCAATATACCTAAATCCCCATCAAAATATTATTCAAATTTCATTAATTTGGTCTATCTGGATCTCATAATGTTATACCCGACCTATTTTTAAACAAATCGGTATTACAAGTTTTCAAGAATATAGTTGAGGATTGATTGATTTTCAACCCCTCAAGTTCATATTGGATCCAAGACATTAATTAATATAAATTTAAGAAATGTTTATTGTGGTTGTAAATGCATCTATATTGTTCCTTTACTTTTTACATCCATGAAGTGTTGAATGCACAGTATGGTTTTATACGTGTAAGAAATTGTATATACTTCAGTTAATTTTGAACTGATTTTTTTTTTGGCCTAGTAACTATGATTAAATTAAAACTATGTAATTTATAGAGTTAATAGTTATTCATTAACAACATATAATAACAAAAGTTAAAATTATTGTAAGGCATTTTAGGGAACAAAATCTGACCGTCAATTTAAAATATAGTGACATCCCACGTCGTCATGACAAATTGACAAGCCCATCAATAATCCAAGTGTACAAAACATGGTAGAAAACAGTTGAACTATGAGATCATGAATAATTCTATCTGCTTTGTCACTTCAATTGGCAAAAAAATTCAAATTTGCCGGCTGATCTATGAATATTATCTATCTCATAATCTATATAATAATTTACCGCCCTAAATTAAATATTATATTTATTTTTATTTCATTCATCAACTGAAATTAAACTAATATATTGTAAAATTTAATGTTAAATTCCGAACGAACTAAGAATAGGGAAATTTTGAACAATTTCGAAATTAAAAAGAATAAAATAAATTGATTTTAAATTGGGAAAAATAAATTGAAGCTTTTATAAAATAGAAAAATGAAAATAAGAGAAACTACTAGATTTCATCAACAAATGACAAATTTAAGGATTCAACAATTAACAGCATGTTTTAGGATGCATACTTTGGATTTGATATGAAGCATTTCTTTCCTTCCCTGTGCATTAATGAGACAGCCCCGAAAAGCCCCACGTTGGCTTGTTTTTGTTCATTAAGTTATTTTTTGAGTTTTAATTAAATCATAATAAATATAAATTCTCCAATAACATGTCAAATGTTTAATTTAGTCAGAATTATACAGTTAACTCTAAAAACCAAATGCCATTTATGTTCTACAACAACTGAAATTGTAACTGTTGTCATGAAAAAATAAAAATTTTTATTTTATTTTCCCATCATTTCCCCACAAATATTCTTGTTCTCTTGCCAAAATTTTCCCGCGAATATAAGCAAGGTGAATTACTGATGGACACCCCAGAGTGAAAGCTCAGCCGCTATGGTATAAACAATAGGATGAGGTGAAAAGTGGGTTTTGTCTTTATGCGGCGATCATGAGTAAAGCATTAGGAACGAGATGTACTTGCGACCCATTAACCTAATCAGCCATAATGCTTGATTGACTTCACTTGCATTTTTGGTTGTTGGGCTTGAACCAACTTTGAGCTGCCATTCCATGAGTACCTAAAATTCCTTTCAGTTTTTAGCCTCTTAAGCTGACTGTCAAATGTCGTCAACCTTGCATAACCCGCTATACAGTTCTCATCACTCCCACTTAACAAACTTTTTTCATTACCTAAAATACCCTGATGAAATAGACCTTCATGTTTAATCCCTGAGGACTTTTCAAGTCATTTAGGGCAGCCTAGTTAGTGTTCCTCGACTCAAATTGCATCCAAATAGGACTTGCTTACAAATACACGAGAAAGTGGGCAATTTAGCTCTCATTCGGTGGCCACTTTGGGCTGTGGCTTTTAGACAATCCTGCACTTCCTAGATATTATATATGTTATGGAACTATGGGATATGGAATTGTATTTGTGCGGTATTGCTAGATTCACACACAGTGAGAGAGAGGGGAAGGGGGGCGAGGAGAAGGAAGAGGGGCATAGAGATTAAAGTTCCCCTTTTTAAAGTTTCTTGCTCAAATGAGTATTCCAACCACAGTTGCAGTTTGCATCAGATCAGTATGTACCATGGTGTCTCTGAGCCTGAGATGCTCACTTGAGCAAGCAATCTTAGAAAGTGGGAGGCTGTTGACTGTTGTTGCCGCCAACTTTTGTGCTCTTCAAGCTTTGATCAATTGTCAGATAAGTTCCCACGTCCCCTTTTTACTATTCGTGCTTACCTGCCCATCATCAAATGGAATCCATTACTTTCTTTCACAGCTAGCATGTGTTATAACCAAGGATATGATAACTGTCATTATAATTCAGAGCCTCGTACATTCTTAAGATTCTATTTGAACTGGTTGCTTTGCTTTGTTCTTTCTCTTTCTCTCTCTCTTTCCTTTGTTCCAATGAAAGTCTGTGAAAATGGTTGATGGTGTCTTTTTTTCTTTTTGGGCCACTCAACATTAGATAGCAAGAAACACAGTAAAAGCTTCTTGGCAACTTTCGGCAGAAAAAGAATCGACAGCAAATCCTGATGCACCGTCCACCGTCCCTCGTTTCGTAGCTACCGACTAGAAAATGCCGCTAGTTAAAATTTTCAAAGGAGGCCAAGAATGGTGCCATTTTTTGCACCACCCCGAGTGCAGCAAAAACCTCTGAAGTCAGAAGCAGTGGAGCTTATCAGACGTCACAAAATCTGAAATGGGCATTGACAATCTAAGGAGTTCAGTTCCTGCCCATACAAATAAGTTGACAGATAAGCCTATCAAACTGTACCTGATTTGAGCAAACTTCGCCAAGACGGCAGGGTTGAAGTGCAGCAACATGACTCTGTCTTCTAGGCAGAATAAACACAGAGACGAAGATTTGCAATAATACCTTACCCATCGTGGGAAGGAAAGGTTGTTCTCCTGTCCGGCTAACTGCAAGTAATACCTGACCTGTGTACTTTCGTATTATATCGTTTCTGATAGAGTCAGAAGTGAACATATAAACATTGATCAAGCTAGCATAAATGATTATGGTTTATACTAATAATGATTATAAAATAAAAGGGAGATTCAAAGTCCAAAAAGCTAATGGGGGATGGCAATTTAATTCACTTAAGCAAGCACAAACAGGGAGCTTTCTCACAATCTCACCCAAAGAAGATCCTTAGCAGCAAGAATTCCCCCTTGTCACAAAGCAAGGTATCACGGGATTACTTCATCATTGGCATCCTCGAATTCACCACCATTCATCATCTTCATTACCTACAGCCATGGAGAAGGCTGCTGGAGCATCCCTTGCTTCTATACTCAAAGGATATATGCTTCTACTTTCATTGTCTCTCATCCAAGGTATGCCAATGGATAGTAATTTCCCTTATAGAATTGTAGCTTCTATACAGAATATAAAAACCTAGTGATCCATGTCTTCCAGGAATACAAGGAATTGGGGTTAACTATGGCACGGTAGCAAATAATCTTCCACCACCACCTCAAGTTGCAAAGTTCCTCTCAGAATCCACCATCATCAACCGTGTGAGACTCTTCGATGCTAACCCAGAAATTTTACGAGCATTTGCTCATACGGGGATTGAAATTTCCATTACAGTCCCAAATGATCAAATCCCCCACCTGACTAACCTAACATTTGCCCAACAATGGCTGAACACCAGTGTGCAACCTTTCGTGGCCGATACCAACCTCATCCGAATCCTAGTTGGCAACGAAGTCATATCCACAGCAAACAAACTCCTAATCAGCAACCTTGTTCCCGCCATGCAAACTCTTCACACAGCCCTCGCCGGATCCTCCCTAGACAACCGCATAAAAATATCGACGCCGAACTCGTTAGGCATATTGTCGAACTCCAGCCCCCCTTCCACCAGTAGATTCCGGCAAGGCTACGACACTCATGTGATTAAACCGATGCTTAGTTTTCTAGAGGCCACCGATTCCCCCTTCATGGTTAACCCTTACCCGTTCTTCGGTTGCACCGCCGAAACGCTAGATTACGCACTTTTCCGGGGGAACCCCGGAGAGGTGGATCAAAACACTGGGCTTCGATACACGAACATGTTAGATGCGCAACTCGATGCTGTTTACTCGGCCCTGAAGGATCTGGGCTTTGAGAACCTTGAGATTGTTATTGCAGAAACGGGCTGGCCCACATTAGGCGAAGCCCAACAAATAGGTGTCGACCCAAGTTCTGCTGCTGCGTTTAACGGAAACCTTGTTCGCCACGTGTCTTCTGGGGAGGGAACGCCTCTCATGCCAAACAGGACATTCGATGCGTACATATTTGCGCTTTTCGATGAAAATCTTAAGCCCGGCCCAATTTGTGAGAGGAACTTTGGGCTATTTAGGCCCAACATGACACCCTCCTACGACATTGGGCTTATGAAGAAAACAGTAACAGTAACGACCTCGGCAGGTGCTTCTTGCGGAGCGTTTTGGTTAACCGTGGTTGCGTTGAACTTGGTTGGATTGCGGGCTTGAATGAGCCAGGCTCGGTGTTCATTTCCAATAGGCCAAATCTAGGCCCATTAAGAGCCCATGTGAGAAGCCACAGTTGGGTCTGCCCAAAACAGAGGCAAGCCCAGGATTATATTTGTGGGCCGATTCAAGAAGGTGGGGATTGCGTCGCAACAGATCCTACCGTCAGATTCAGATCTCATGCTGCGTCCACCATTGATACTGGTGATCAAGCAAGGAGAAGGAACGAATACGATTGCGATTTTGAAGGAACTGGATCCATAACCACCGTCGATCCAAGGGAGTATTTGGTGGTATTTAATGAAATTGTAGATACCGAGATTTTTTGTGTTTTTTTTTTGGTTTAATGAAATGAAATTCAAGGGACAAACGAGGAATGAAACAGAAATTAGCTGGGGGCTTATGGCTATTGGCTTCTGAAAAGTAGGATCGGATAATGAATGGGAACATACTTGCTGCTTTGGAAGATAATAGAAACTGCCATATTCTTTACTTTTACAATGAAAACTCGCATCATGTTGTACCACGGAGAAGGAAGGCATATATAATATTACTTCCGGTCCTTAATATAGTACCTCGTTTGATTTATATGTTAGTTCTAAATATAAGACCCCAATCCATTTGGTCTCTCACATTTACTCAATTTTTTTCAAGATAGTCCTTCTAATAATTATAGTTTTAGCCAATATACTTGATTAGTAATGATATTTTAAGAAAGACAACACTTATTTATTACAAATAACTAACTTAACTTCTTTCTTTAATTTCCTCAAATTAGTCAACTGGCTCTTATAACTAGGATCGGAGGTAGTAGTACTAGTTCAATAAAAGGATGATATGGAAGTAGATCTGAAAGTTCTCCGAGATGCTCTCCACCGCCTTCGAAAGCTCTCCCAAGGACGACCCTCCACCACATCCTGGAGATGATCCCAGCACTAAGAAAGTTAAAATAAGAGATGATCAAGAGATCAATGAATCGACGGATGCAGATTGCTCCTCTTCTTTTCCTTCTCCGGAAACGCACGTATCTGCTACTCTCTCGCCGGAGCTTGTTCCTGAAACCCAGGTGATCACATCTCCTCCTACCTTTGCGGAAGTCACTCGAATGAATGTTGATAAGCAGACTGCCTCCTTCAAAGACACCCTCCTTGATGCTGATAAGAGTTTCAATGAGGAAGAAGATGAAGTGATTCTACAACAAGGTGATGTCACAATAGGAATGAATGGTAACATTCCTACCGTCAACTTCGCAGCTCATGTTCTCGACGCCCTGAACAAAAGAATGGGATTCGTCGTGGTAGTAAAGCTCCTTGGCCGTTCCATAAGCTATCGACAACTACGAACACAGTTACAGATTCTATGGAAGCCAACCGGAAAATTCCAACTCACTGACTTGGATGATGATTGTTTCTTGGTAAAATTCAAAGATGATCTGGACTACCAAAATGCTCTTATTAATGGACCGTGGGTAGTCTTCGGGCACTATCTGACCGTTCAACCTTGGGCTCCTTCATTTAAGCCTCACGAGCATGTTATTAATCAGGTTGTCGGCTGGGTCAGGTTGCCTCGTTTGCCGGCAAGATACTACCATAAGAATGTTATCCGTTCTATCGGCAGCATTTTTGGAGAGGTCATCCGAGTGGACTATAATACTGAAACAGGTGATAGGGGTAAGTTTGCAAGATTAGCAGTTATTATTGACCTTACCAAACCTCTCACTTCTAAAATCCAAGTTGACGGAGAGACCATTTATGTTGAATACGAAGGTCTCCCAACAATTTGTTTTCACTGTGGGAGATTCGGACATCTCGAGGACTCTTGCGCCGAAAAAACAACAACTGAGGCTCACTCGTCGGCACCATCGGAGACAGCTCCAGTTTCATCAGAGCGTGTAAATAATCAAGAACCAGCCGCGCGTGAGACAAACCAATTTGGTGCTTGGATGCAAGTACAACGTAGGAGGCGCCTAACGGTCAGGGGGTACAAAAAAGATGACGGCTATGGCAACCACGGCATTTCCACAACAACACGATTTGATGCCCTTAATGAGGCAAGGATTTTAGAAGGAGGACGCCATGAGGTGTACGACACTGTCAGACAATACCCAAACGGAGATGCCAATACAACCAGACGTAAAGGCAAGGAGCCAAAAACCTCAAAAAAGGCAAATTCCACTAGCAGACAAAAAGAGAATCACCAGGTGGTCCCTAGCAAGGAATGCATCTTTAATTCTCCACATTACAAATCTCTACAAGCACAAACCACTTTGGATAACGAGCATAACTCGGTGGTCATTATTAATGATAGCCGAGTCCCATTACGTACCCAAGATACCCCAACTATTTTGGGCCAGAATCCCCACAACCAAGCCCATTCAACCTCACTAAAACCCCCTGACCCGAAATCTGCAAATAGGGGCATCAAGTTAGGGACTGGGCTGCATGTTCATAATCTTGGTGCCAAACCCAACGAACATGTAGCGGGACCTTCTGTTAAAACAATGAAGGAAATAGCTAGAGGCTTGCTTGAGGAACAGAGAGAAGTTTTGAACGAAGAAGACGTTGCAATGCTCGTAGAGGGAGTTGACTTTAACTCTATTCCTATGAATTAATTTTATTTATGTCTATCATTACTTGGAATTGTCAAGGTGCCTCTAACAAGAGGTTCCCTTCTATTTTTAAATCTTTGGTTGCTATTTATAAGCCTGAAATTTTTGTGATAATGGAACCACGTATCTCAGGCATCAAAGCTAATAGAGTCATCAAGAAGTTAGGATTTCAACATACTCACCGTATTGAAGCTAGAGGATTCTCTGGAGGCATATGGATTTTCTGGTCAAGCAAAGTGAAAGTGAAAGTTATTTCTAATCACCTTCAATTTGTTCACATGGAGGTCCTTTATCTTGCAGAGAATGTTCAATTTCTGTTCACAGCTATTTATGGTAGTCCTCAAGCTACCCTCAGAAAATATTTATGGAGTGATCTCACTGTCTTGGCACCGAGTCCTAATACTCCATGGCTTTTAGCTGGGGATTTCAATGCTACTGTTCACCGTGAGAAAAGGAAGGGGGGTTCTGATAGAATCAATCATGGCTGTAGTTTATTCAAGGCTTTTATGGATTATCATAGCCTTCTTGATTTGGGCTTTACTGGACCAAATTTCACTTGGAGGCGTGGTACCCTTCTTGTGCGTCTTGACCGTGCAATATGTAATCCATCATGGCTTAATTTATTTGGTGATAGTAAAGTGGACCATTTGCCAAAAATTTTGTCTGACCACAGGCCCATTATGATTAAATTGGGCTTCACTAGTAGATATAATCAACCAGATAAGCCCTTCAAATTTTTGGCCTCATGGTTGACTCACCCGGATTTTCCTAATCTGATCAAGAAAAGTTGGGCATCCAACCAAGACCTCATAACTAATATCAAGACTTTCTCTCGAGCAGCCCAGACTTGGAATTCACAGACTTTTGGGGGAATTGAGATTCGAAAGAAACGCCTCCTCTCTCGCCTCCGAGGAGTTCAACGACACCTTGAAGATCACCCCTTCTCTGATTTTCTTATTGAGCTGGATCAAACTTTAAGAGCAGAATATGAGGACATTTGCTTTCAAGAGGAACTATTATGGCTTCAAAAATCATCCTCAGAATGGCTATGTTTAGGGGATCGAAATACTTCATTCTACCATACCAAAGCTTTAATACGAAAACGTCGAAATCATATTTCAAGATTGAAATCTAATCAAGGGGAATGGATTGACAATGAGGAGCAGCTCTCTAGTATGGCTCGGGATTTCTTCATCCATTTGTATACCATTGATGACAATCAATTTCATCCTCTTGCTATCCGAGGTGCGTTTCCCCCAATCTCCCCTTCTGACTTTATTACTTTGGATAGAGTAGTTACGATTGAAGAGCTAAAGCAAGCCTTGTTTGAAATGAAGCCACTCAAATCTCTTGGAATTGATGGGTTGCACGCCCTTTTCTATCAAAGCCAGTGGAATATAGTGGGTCCTAATCTCCTCTCTCTTATGCAACAACTCTGGATGGGTCACCCTCTAGACCCTTTCTTGAATCGTACTCTTATTGCTTTGATTCCTAAAGTTAACAAGCCCAGTTATATTAGTGAATTTCGACCTATCAGTTTATGCCCTGTTGCTTATAAAATAGTGTCCAAGGTTACTGCGAATAGACTAAGGGTGCTCTTGCCAAATCTTATAAGCCCCTACCAATCCAGTTTCATTCAAGGGCGAAGCATTATTGATAATATCATTATAGCTCAAGAAACTGTTCACTCCATGAGAAAAAAGCGAGGTAAGGAAGGATGGATGGCCATAAAAATAGATCTTGAAAAAGCTTTTGACAAATTAAGATGGGATTTCATTGAGGACACACTACAGGATGTTGGTCTGCCTGATGCTATGGTTAGGCTAATTATGAACTGTATCACATCTCCTACTATGCAGGTCTTGTGGAATGGTAAACCTTCAACCCCTTTTGTTCCTATGAGGGGAATTAGACAAGGTGATCCTTTGTCACCATATATCTTTGTACTTTGCATGGAACGTCTTTCACAAGCTATCACAGCTAAAGTAAACAAAGGGGTATGGAAAACTATCAAAATGGGGCGTAATGGTATACCTCTTTCACACTTATTCTTTGCCGATGACTTAATCATTTTTGGTCACACCACATCTACTCAATTGGTTGTGATTAAACGAATTCTACAAGATTTTGTAAGTCTTCTGGGCATAAGATCAGCCAATCCAAGACTAAAATATATTTCTCTAACAATGTTCATTCAAGCATCAGAAGGCATATTTGTAATGAACTGGGCTATAATCAAACTGAATCACTTGGCAAGTATCTGGGTGTACCTTTGATTACTGGGAGAGTTTCTTCAAGCACTTATAAATATGTTCTTGAAAGAATTCATTCTAAGCTTGCTGGATGGAAAAGTCGATCTCTCTCTCTCGCTGGTCGCATCACTTTGGCCAAGTCTGTTCTTTCTTCTGTTCCTTTATATGCTATGCAAAGTACTTTGCTTCCTGCTTCTTGTTGCAATGAAATCGAAAAAATTATAAGGAAATTTATTTGGGGCTACTCTGATGATCATCGTGGGGTGAGCCTAGTCAAATGGAGTGAACTTTGTCAGCCTTTGAGGAATGGTGGTTGTGGAATTCTAAGATTTGAATCACAAAATAAGGCTCTCTTATCCAAGCTTATTTACCATATGTTCTCACAGCCTGACACTCTTTAGGTTAAAGTCTTAAAAGGTAAATATGGGCTTGAGGGCACAATAGAATCTATTGCTCTTGCCAGATCTCACTCCTCTTACTTTTGGAGGAATATAGCTAAAATATGGCAAGAAGCTTCCTTTCATGTTAAATGGAAACCTGGGGATGGTCATAAGATAAGATTTTGGTCAGATTATTGGGTTGGTGATTGTGGACCCTTAAAAAATCTTTCCTTTGCCCCTATCTCTGAATCTGATCTCTCACGAACAATTCCTCATTATATTGATTCAAATGGTGGTTGGAGATGGCACTTGTTTGACCACTTGTTGCCACCAAATATTCTGCAAGAAATTTCTTCCACCAAAATTGCCCAGACCCCTTGTGCCCCTTCTTGTTATTGGAACCTCACGCCAACTGGAGATTTCACAACAAAATCAGCCTATCAAGCTATCGAGTGTCTTAATTGGAACGTTGCTGATATAAACTGGACTCAGATATGGAAGCTCCCCATGGCGCAGAAAATACGGACCTTCACTTGGCTGCTTATTAAAAGAAAGCTCCTCACTAATTCTGAACGCCATAGAAGAGGAATGAGTATGGAAAGCCACTGCACTCTTTGTAATGCAAATGTAGAAGATATTAATCATGTCTTTAAGAATTGCCCGTTAGCATCCTCAGTTTGGAAGAAAGTTCTCCCACAAGACATGTGCATCGACTTTTTCAGGAATGATGTGGTGCCTTGGCTCAATAAAAAATTAGGTGATTCAAGCCTGGATATTTCTTGGAAGATTGGGCTTTGCATAACTTACTGGAAATTATGGGAAGTCAGGAACCATCGCATTTTTACCTCTGAGACTTACACGTTAGAAAGTATACTTGCTGACATTAGAATTAAAGTTGACCACACTGTAAAGAATTTTCCTATTCTTAGAATTTTCCTGTAGTCTTTCTCCTGTACAGTGTTTTTTTGGATGAATAGAAATCTTTCCTTTTTATTCAAAAAAAGGATGATATGGTGTTTAAAGAGTGGGTTAAAGGTTAAAACGAAGGCAACGATGAATCTTTAGTTTTTGGCTCCCTCTACAAAGCGGGAATCTTTTGGAGAGTACGTTTTATGAACGGTATTCATGCGGACTGACATTAAAATATTGGCTGCAGCATCCGTCCGATGCCTGCCAAATCTTCAATAGCAAGATTTTTTTTTAATTTTTTTTACCGTGTCGAGATTATCATCCTATAATTTATTGAAAGCTTTGTTGTAAGTAACATCATTTTTATGAGACACAGGTGGCGACTAGAGAAACACTGCTTTTCACTCCGTCGCAGAACAGAAACAAATCTAATGGTACGAACACCAAAAAACACAACAATACAAGAATAGGCTCAGTGTTGAACTTGCTCATGATCTTATAGAAAATTTTTACATCTTTGATCAATCACCACCTCTTATATATAAGAGGCGGTCGTATTTGAAGGGACATGGTTTTTTTTTTTAATTTTTAAAACCTGTATGTTTCTGTTAAAGTGATGTTACTTACTCAAAAAAAAGAGGCACCCATCTTTATGTGACCATATTATTCCCTCCATGATCATAAATTTTAATTTACATTTTTAAAATCTAATTATTTGAGAATAAATTAAAATATATTTTCTTTGGGAAAAACTTGAAAAGAATTATCCCAAACTAAATATACACACAACCAACCACATATTTTTCTGCCGATGCGGCGTAGATACGAACTGATTTAACAAGTACATATGGATGGCGAAGTTAAACCTCAAGTCAAAGCGCAGCCTCACGCTTATTTGACAAAATCTATTGAAGTCCAAGCAAAATTTAGAGTCACCGTTGGCATATATAGCTAATATATAATTTGGAGGCGTTTACAAACAAACTCACAAAAAAAATAATGGCAACTATGCCAAGCCCTAACTTCCATTCCAACCGTCAATAACCGCTTTTCCCTCCCCTCTCTAGCCTCCCTCCCTTGTACCCTCCCTCTTTCCCTTTCCTTCTTCTCTCTTTCTCCGTCTCCCTCTCAGAGGCACCGGTACCACTGCACCTGATACGACATGAACGTCATCACCTCACCATAATATATGTAATATCTAACAGCAGAGTAATGTTCTAATTGAGACAAATATTAGTTGAAACGTTGTGTCGTATCTTTAACAACAACATAATCGGTGCTTCCTGACAAAGATGAAAAAGGTGGTGGTTTACGCCGTCATAGCCACCGCCTTCCTCTTCTTTTTCGTCGTCCTTTCCCCTCTGATCCAAGACCAACGCAGAGGCCCCTGTCTGAACCGTCGGTTCGGGTACAATATCCGAGAACGAGGTGTGAGCTTCGACCCGCTGGAGAGACGGATTAACGAGAGATCATCATCAGGGACAGAAGATAACGGGAAGAGATTAGTAGCAACAGGAAATAATTTTGTGGACACGACGAATAGGGAAGAGGACGATGTGAATGTGAATTCGAACACGACGGTGTTTAATGAGGTTATGGAGACGTATCAGTATCTGACGGCAGGTGGGAAACTGAACACCACCTTGAGGTTGACCATTTTGTTCCCTTTGTTAGATAGAGACCCTAAGGATTATTTGATTAGTTTCAACGAGTTAGAGGCGTGGATTCTTCAACAGTCAATGGATAGGTTAGATTATATGACCTCCACTGAGTTGAACTCCAAGGACAAGGATGGCGACTCCGCCATTTCTTTCCGGGATTATCTTCCCCAGTTTTCTGACTCCGATATAGGTACGTACGTACTTGTTCGTTCAATTAAAGACTCAGAAGTCGGTGATTTTGTGGGATATTAATGTGTGAATTTCAAACAGAGAAAAAAGGGATGGTGCACGGAGAAGCAGGATGGTGGCAAGAGCGATTTGAAACGGCCGACTTGGATCACAATGGACTGCTTAACTTCACCGAGCTTAAAGAGTAATAATAAAATTGTTCTTTTTTTTTTTTGGTTTTATTGTTGTTGGATTATAAGAAATATATCTACATGAATAAACAAGTGTTGGTGGGTTGTTGCATGCAGCTTCTTGCACCCAGAAGACAGCAAGAACGAAGGAATGCAGAAATGGCTATTGAGAGATAGGATGAAGTAAGGGTCTGTACGTTGTTATAATAATTAATTAGTACTTCTCCTATTCTATGTATAAGTTCACACAAATTAAAAAAAAAATCTTAAATTTTATTAATTTTCTAACTTTATCCGTATCTAATATATATATTATACCACACATATGAATCCGAAGTTGACAATAACAAATAAAGAGTAGAATTGCAAAAAGTTTCTATTTCTGCTTTATAAATAGAACTAAAAAAAATTTTCTTCCTCTATTGTATAAATAGGATCAGAGAAAAAGAAATACATATACATATACATATACATATACATATATATATGATGAGGTGGAAATATCTGTGATAAGTAGTACGTGCATGTTTGAATGTGACGTGTACATAATGCAGGAGAATGGATTATGATGATGATGGGAAACTGAATTTCAAGGAGTTTGAAGACCATGTGTATGGTACGTACGTGAGTTACGTGGAATTTGAAACTGCTGGAAAGAACGTTCCTCAACCACAACAGAAGTTTCATGAGCTTGATGTCAACAACGACAAGTAATAACCTCATTGTCCTTTTCTAATTTCTTCTTACATTAGTATCTCCATCCACTTGAATTTTTATAAATTTGTTGTTTTATGTCAGTTTTGATTATATATAGAGCATTTGCCATAATTAAGAATGGCGTGACTGAACTGTACGATGTTGTCTTGTTTAGCTTTTATCGTTCACATAAATGATTAATGTTGTATGATTTTTTTAAAAAAATATTTTATTTTTATTTTCCATACTAATGATTTATTTCAATGTATGGCCTCTCAGATTTCCTGGTTTCTTCCATTTTATTTCTATATCTCTCCAAATATTTAGTGTGTGTGTGTGTGTTTTACTTGATTCAATATTTAAAGTAATTAAAAGTACTTTGGCCCTCGATCTGATATATATAATTAACCAAGAACAAATATTTGGCAGTTTTTTGTCGGTGGAGGAATTGATGCCCATACTTCGATACCTCTACCCTGGAGAATTAGCTTATGCTAGATTTTACACAATATATTTGATCAACGAGGTTAGTTTTCTATTTCGCTCTCTTTAATTATTTGTGTCATGTCATCAATTTTTTGTAAACAAATACTCCTCCGGTCCTAAATATAAAATCCATTTTGTAGTGTAAATTACACTATGAAATGGGTCTTATATTTAGGATCCGAGGAGTAACATATGATGCACCCCTCTCCATTTTTCATTGAAAATGCATAAATTTTCTTTTCACTTGATACGAGTTTTCTACTTTTATTAAACAAAAAGTTTCATATGGTGTTTGTAGTTTTGAAAAAAATAAACCAATGTTTAAATTTTGCTGAGAGAGATATCCATGTTTAGAATAGAAGAATACTTACCTATTATTTATGCACAGAATTGTATAATTTTGTCTAATTAAGCCCCTCTGGTTGTTGTGTATTAATTTTGCAGGCTGATGACAATGATGATGGGAAATTATCACTACAAGAGATGATTAATCATGAAATTGTATTTTACCACACAGTTCATGCAGATGACTCCCACGATGATCACGACGAACTTTGATCTTCTCATCAAATTAAAGCTGATCAAAATCCTTATGAAACCTTTTGTGTTTATATTATAAAGTAAAGCCAATTTTAATTTCCTTCCCCGTAGCTCATTGTGATCATATATATGCTTTTCTTGATCCTGGTTTTTGGAATCCTTCATTTATTCCAGGGCACCAAACGCACATGTAGAGTTTTATTATTTTATTTACTTAGCACCTCCTTTTCTTAGGACGTTAATTGTGTTTTTTTTTCCCTAAAATTTATTTTGGTAACAAAAGCTGATTATTTTTATTACTATTATTATTATTATTATAAAACCTAAATGGTTTTGTATGTGCTCATGGGAATATAATCGCTCGTTTAAAGGCATCCAATCTAATATTACAATATTAAATTTATCAAAATAATTCTCACAAAAAATAAAGTTGCTCTTTGGAAGGCCAGAGCTTTTGCATTAGCTAGCTAAGCACCATGATGTCCCTCCGGGACATCTCTAATGATTAAAATAGATCAAACCACCTTTTGAGTTGGCAGTCACATATATGTACATATTACACACACAATAATAACAAATTTTATCACACCACTATAAAAGTTGCATGATACCATTATGGGCCTATTTGGAAACACTTTCAAAAGAATTTATAATCACATTTTATGTAAGCTTAGTCATCTTACATGCTTAACTCGTATCTCGTATAATTCATTTTAAATGGGTTCCATGTATTATCAACGACCATCTTTTTATATAAATTACTGTTAAAAAAAACTAACTTCTTCTTGTCAGTTTTCTTTTATTTTTCGTAAGACTTCATACTGCTTCCATTCTTCTTCTTATAGGCACGTTAAATAGCCTTTTCATACGTCTAAGAATCTCATTATTCCGTAACAAATTACTACTCTTTATTTTTAACATGAAAGCTAGTTAGAAATTATATTTGGTCTTAAATATAAGACTTTATTTTATTTTGTCTCTTAAATTTATAATTTTTTAGTAAAGGATTCCTATCAAGAAATAGTTCTTATGTATATGATTAAAGATGGTAGTTTAGAAAATTAATACACATCTAATACAATTAATTAACTTAGTAATTTTCTTAATCTCTTTAAATTAAATTAGTTATCTAATTTCTCTATTAAAAAGTGTGGAGCTAGTATATTGGCTTTTTGGAAAAGGAAAAAAAAGCCAAACCCACCTCTTATTTCTCGAGAATGTTATCAACGATGAGTAGATCGCTGTCTAAAAATCATAACTGTTGATATGTATAGTTGACTTCTGTCACTTGATTTTATTGGCGTCCAATAATTCCAGACACCAAAGCCAGGCTAATGTTTTGATTTCAATTTGTTTAATTTCAAAATATCAAAAGAAAGTGATAGAAAAAGAATCTTGAAATTGCAAAAGGCACTCAATTTTGACAAGTCTCATTCTCATTTTAGGCTTCTCTAACATCTAAGTGCGTGATATCTTGCCATTTCAATATTTTTTCTCTCAATTTTTCTTATAGCTCTCATTGAGTTTCATGCAATATTTTTTCAGCGCATGAGATTTTCATACAATTTATTTTTAATTCTTTCAGCTTACTTATAATTTTAATACGTTTTGATAATTTAAAAACTAATACTTAAAAAATAATTTTAAAAGAAATTATATCTCTCATACATAAAAGGAGTAGTAATTTTCTTAGATAGATATTATACGCAAATATTTGTAAAATAACTTCAGATATACAAATATTTTATTAAAAAAACAACTTTTCTTTTATTTCGCAGCAGGTTAATATTGTTTATTTCTTTCTTTTAATGTCAAGAAGAAAAAAGACATGGTTTCAGAAAACCAATTTAGCGTAGCAAAAAAAAAAGCAATTTAAGGTTTGGTAAAAAAAAGAAAACCAATGGAGGTAAATCTTCTAAAAAGAATTACCTTTCAGGTTAAAAAGAAAAAACTAGGGCTGAGTAACGGGCGGGTTGGGCAGCCCGTGGCCTAACCCGTAGCCCGCCCGTTTAGTGTTACACGGGTACGGGTTAGCCCGTACCCGTGATCAACCCGTTAAAACCCGTTATAAATGGGTTAGGATAAATGGGCGGGTTTTACCGGGTTCGGGACAACCCATTTATATATTGAAATTTTTTTTGAGAAAAATAGAGACCCCTTATCTGCTCATCCCTCCTCATTCTTCAGGATAGACAATCAGCTTCAACAGCATCTTGGACAAAAAATTACAGCGACATGTTTTAGAAGAAGAAAAAGCAATCAGATTGAACAAGTTTGGAAGAAAAAAAAATAGCAGCACCACAGCAGCTTGGTGAAGAGGAAGAAGGAGAATAAGAGGAAGACGAAGTCGCATGGTCGCATCCTCAGTAGAGGAAGAGGAGGAGAAAGTGAGCAGAGAAGGTGGAGGAGGAGATAATCAATGGAGGGAGGTAGAAGAATGAATGAAATTAATGAGGTGAAGGAAAAAAAATCAGCAAAAGGAGAGAGAAGAAGGAACGAAGTTGAAAAAGTGAAAAAAGCAAAATCGGCGGAGGGAGGGAGAAGGAGGAACGAAGTTGCAGTGAAAAAAGTAGGGTTACTTTGAGTTTTTAAGGATTTAAAAAATTAAGATTTTAATGTTTTATCTAAAAAATTTAAGAAAAAATGGTAACTTTGAAGAGTATGGGAATCGAACCAGGTACACTACTACCCTGCAATTGATAAATTTTCCTCTACCGCTAAACTGAAGGCAAGTTTTGTGAGTGTGGTGCAAACTAAATATATTATAATAAAATGCAAGATATAAAAAATTTAAAAATTAAATGGGCGGGTACGGGCAGCCCGTGGCTGTGCCCGCAGCCCGCCCATTCATTCTAATAACCCGCCCGTTTAAACCTGCCCATTTTGCACACTTTTTGGGCGGGCCTAAACGGGCAAATTTTTTGCGGGTTGCGGGCGGGTAGTGCGGGTTGCGGGTTGCTTGCTCAGGCCTAGAAAAAACTAATCATCCTTTATTTATTCAAACATGGCCCGCCGGGTCCAGGCAAGCGGCAACAACTTTAAGCAGGGGCGCGCAACTGTGAATAAAACATTAAAACTTGAATAATGTCAATAACTAATATTTAAATAAATCTTCTCAATAATTCAATTTTTAATTTATATTTATATTTTTCTGGTGACGCGATTTTAGGTTTTGTTTAATTCGAATCCAGCGCGTCTGGTTGTAACCGCTCCTGTTTTGTTCTGCTGCTTCTTCTCTACTCTGTCACTCTTCTTTCGCTTTTGTTTCCGTCTGCAGATCGGTCACGCGGTGGCCTCCGATTCACATAATCATTCAATTCCGAGGTAATTTAGTAATTTATGTTTTCATGGTTTTTTCATTAAGTATTGATCCGATTGACTTTTGGTTTCGAACCTTCTTTTGGGCATTTTAGGATTTTTACGCTTTGTTGGCAATCTTACCGCGTATTATCATAAGTTGATTTATTGTTTCGTTGTCGATTTGAACGATCTTACTATGCTCTCAGTTTCGATCTGAGGCTACTCCCAGATATAACTTGCCGGTTTGATTTTATTCGTCTTTTAATGACGAGGGGGTGGTCAAATTCCTGTTGCTCATATATGGAATTTTATTATTCGGGAAAGAAAGAGCTATGACCAAAACCTATGTTTTGTTTTGCGTTTGCAGTGGAGTAGAGATTTTTTCTTTCCTTGCTAAAAAGAACTAAAAGAATAGATCTCTGGATACATTTGATTAAGAATGGAATAATATTAAACCATCCTCCATTTTTTATTAGAAACATGTGAACTCTTTGTCGAATGCATCTGTTGTTTCTTGTATGTAAATTTTTGAGTGATTATCGTATTTTTTTTTCCAAGATAAGAAATTTCACTTGGCTATTTTATTGTTTCGTGTCCAAGGTACTTGGACAAGTGTATACTATAGTTATAGTATATCACTTGTTAACTCACCTTCCTCTGAGTTTATTCCTGGATCTGGTGTTCTGATGAATTGCCCTCATTTCCTTTTCAAAATTTAGTGAGTAAAGCTCGTTTCACATCATAGGTACACCATGGCGATGGAAGTTACGCAGGTTCTTTTGAATGCTCAATCTATTGATGGGAACGTGAGGAAGCATGCTGAGGAAAACTTGAAACAATTTCAGGAGCAAAACTTCCCTGGTTTCTTGCTTTCTCTATCTGGAGAACTAGCAAGCGATGATAAACCAGTTGATAGCCGCAAGTTAGCAGGTCTGATACTAAAAAATTCGTTGGATGCTAAGGATGAAAACAGAAAACGTGAGCTGGTTCAAAGATGGTTGTTATTGGATCCTGCAGCAAAGACCCAGATAAAATCATGCCTGCTGCAAACTCTCTCTTCCCTTGCAGTTGATGCACGATCTACTGCATCTCAAGTGATTGCTAAAATTGCTGGGATTGAGCTTCCCCAGAAACAGTGGCCTGAACTGGTAGGCGCACTTCTATCAAACATTCATCAAGTACCTGCTCATGTCAAGCAAGCAACCTTGGAGACTCTAGGGTATTTGTGTGAGGAAATTTCTCCTCAGGTTTTAGATCAAGACCAAGTAAATAAAATACTTACAGCAGTAGTTCAAGGTATGAATGTAGCTGATGGGAACAATGATGTTAGGCTTGCTGCTACCAGGGCATTATACAATGCTCTAGGATTTGCTCAGGCTAATTTTAGCAATGATATGGAGCGTGATTATATCATGAGAGTTGTCTGTGAGACAACTATGTCTCCTGAAGTGAAAATACGACAGGCAGCTTTTGAGTGTTTGGTCTCAATTGCATCAATGTACTACGAGAAATTAGCTCCTTACATCCAGGATATTTTCAACATCACAGCAAAGGCTGTCAGGGGTGATGAAGAGCCTGTTGCCCTTCAGGCCATTGAGTTTTGGAGTACAATTTGTGATGAGGAGACAGATATCTTGGAAGAATATGGAGGTGATTCAACTGGGGACTCTGATCTGGCTTGTTTTTATTTTATCAGGCAGGCTCTTCCTGCACTTATCCCTTTGCTTTTGGAAACACTACTTAAACAAGAGGAGGACCAGGATCTGGATGAAGGTGCCTGGAATATTGCAATGGCAGGTGGCACGTGCCTTGGTTTAGTTGCACGCACAGCAGGAGATGATATTGTGCCGCTTGTAATGCCCTTCATTGAGGAGAATATTACAAAACCAGATTGGAGACAGAGAGAGGCAGCCACTTATGCATTTGGCTCGATCTTGGATGGTCCTTCACCAGACAAACTTGCATCTCTTGTCAATGTTGCTTTACCATTTATGCTCAGTGCATTGATGAAGGACCCAAATAATCATGTGAAGGATACCACTGCTTGGACACTAGGACGGATGTTTGAATTTCTTCACAGTTCAATTGTTGGCACCCCACTTATTAATGAAAGGAATTGCCAACAGATTATCACAGTTCTTCTCCAGAGTATGAAGGATGCTCCCAATGTTGCTGAGAAGGCTTGTGGAGCTCTCTATTTTCTCGCCCAGGGTTATGAGGATGTGCAAGTAACATCTCCTCTCACTCCCTTTTTCCAGGAAATTGTTCAATCTCTTCTTACTGTTACACACAGAGAAGATGCAACAGAATCACGATTGAGGACTTCTGCATATGAAACTTTGAATGAAGTAGTGAGGTGTTCAACTGATGAAACAGCTTCCTTGGTGTTACAACTGGTTCCTGTCATTATGATGGAGCTGCACAAGTCTCTTGAAGGGCAGAATCTTTCATCTGATGAAAGAGAAAAGCAGAGTGATTTGCATGGGCTTCTTTGTGGATGCTTGCAGGTAATTATTCAGAAGCTAGGCTCATCAGAGGCTACCAAATATGCCTTCATGCAGTATGCTGATCAGATTATGGGGCTATTTTTGAGGGTTTTTGCTTTTAGAAATGCCACTGCACATGAGGAGGCCATGCTCGCCATTGGTGCCCTTGCCTATGCAACAGGCCCTGATTTTGCTAAATACATGCCAGAGTTCTATAACTATCTGGAGATGGGTCTTCAAAATTTTGAGGAGTACCAAGTGTGTGCAGTCACTGTTGGTGTGGTGGGGGACATATGCAGGGCATTAGAAGATAAAATACTTCCTTATTGTGATGGGATTATGACCCAACTTCTAAAGGATTTGTCAAGTGATAATTTGCACCGTTCTGTGAAGCCCCCATTGTTCTCGTGCATTGGTGATATAGCTCTTGCAATAGGAGATAATTTTTATAAATACTTAATGTATGCAATGAACACACTTCAGCTTGCAGCAGAGATGTATGCGCACACATCAGGTTTTGATGATGAAATGTCAGAGTACATCAATTCTTTGAGAAATGGGATATTGGAGGCATATTCTGGAATTTTCCAAGGTTTTAAAAATTCATCCAAAACCCAGCTCTTGATTCCTTATGCACCCCACATCCTTCAGTTCTTGGATAGCATCTACATGGAAAAAGACATGTAAGAAATATAAAGCATATTCTTTTTTTTTTTTCATATATATTCTTATATTTGTATGTTTTAGTGATGTCAGTGTCTTTCATGATGCAGGGATGAAGTGGTGATGAAAACTGCAATTGGGGTCCTTGGAGATTTAGCTGATACACTTGGAAGTAATGCAGGTTCTTTGATACAGCAGTCATTGTCAAGCAAAGAATTTTTAAATGAATGTTTGACCTCTGAAGACCATTTGATTAAAGAATCTGCTGAGTGGGCCAAGTTGGCCATCAATCGTGCGATATCTGTTTGAGGTTCATCTGAATTAGCACGTTCTATATCATCTTAAAATACCTGCATGCATTTGGGTGTGTCGGGGTGGGTCTGGGATCGCATGTGTCAAGTCATCGCATTCAGGCAACAGAAGCTATCAGTCCGACAGTCTTCAAGTTGTCACTAACTCTTGCATCATCACCAATGCATCACTGACTTTTGCATGAGCATCAAGTCTGGTTCAGATAAGAGGAAGAAGGGAGAGATGAGTTTGCAAATGTGGGTGGAGTCTTCATGCAGAGTTGTCGGCTTCATGGTTGAGTGGAGGTAGCTTTTCATGGGTTAACACTGATCAGGCACCACTGGAGTCATATGTTGAGTCTTGATCATCGGAAGACAAACCCATTATGTCCTAAAGATCGCTCTCTCAAACTGGTTGTGGGTTATCGGCGTGGATGAATTCACTGGGCTATACCATTTTTCTTCAGCACCACCCAAGTGCTTTGTCAAGGGACTTGTTCTTCCTTTTCATCAAATTTACCCCCTGAATCTGTTGAGTATCACTGGGCTTTTTTTCATCCATATTTTTTCCCTCCATACTTGTGTCCTTGGGTTGGGGTCTTTGGGGATTACTGACACGGGGTTGGGATTTCTTTTTTTGGGGACAGGGTTGGGATGATTACATTCTGCTAGCATCATGCATTTCCTTTTTTTTTCCTTTTTTTGTCTGTAGTTTGTCTCAGGCGGGAAAAAAAAATAATAATGTTATTACGGAATCGTCAACTGTGCTTTGACATCATTTTATTCTTGCGGGCTTTGTTTTGCTTGTGAATCGTGGATGTAGTCAGATCTTGGTTAACGTACCTACATAGTCATGTCTAAAATCGTCATATGTGCTGACGGTATTAAAAGAACCAACAGAAGAACAGAAGTGTGGTTTGCTGTTTCGCTTTTCGGAAGCCAGTTATCTTCCCTGGCTCGGTCTTTGTTATCTTTTTCTTGCTCATATAAAAATGTGTATTTTTGTACGTTGAGCAATTATCTTGTTTGCGTCTGTCATCCTTTTTCTCGTAGTATACATGGTTGAGTGAGTCGTGAGTGAGCAATCATCATTGCTGTTGGCCAGGGCTGTTTACCCGTATCATTTTATTAAGATGTGTATGGGGCACAAAGAACCTAGCCCACAGAAGTGTTTTATATAAACGGCTAATACGCTTATACTGCAGAAGTGCACATTGTGGGAATTCTAGTCCATGCGAGGAATTTGTTGAGTTTGTTTTGGCTTTAGTATGCTGTATGCAGCTGGATGGTTTACACGGTATCACGAGGTTGATTTTTCAGGTATACTTTTTATTGTAATCGCTAGGAACGATTTGAACCGTTTTGATAAAATCAACAGTTAGAAATGATTACTTCAGAAAACGTTACTCCTGCAATCTTTAATATAAGACTTATTTAAATAATTTAATTAGATTAAAGAAGTTAGTTAAGTTAATGTATTATAAGAAATATGATATTTTTTTTGAAACATCATCTCTCTTAATATCTTCCTTCTCTCACTTATTTAATTATGGTTGAGAGAGTATTTATAAGGATAATTTACAAAAAATTAACACATTTGAGAAATGTTTTATATTTAGGTTTAAAATTAATTTAACAATTAGGTCGTATATTAAGGACTGGAGGAGTATATAATTTTCATTTTATGAGATCAGTAGTCCCAAATCTGGCAAAATCTCTGCCTATTGAGAATTTAGCAAAGCTCGAGAAGTCTTGGCCAATCTTGAATCGGGCTATTTAGAAACAGAAGCAAACACTATGTATTGGAGGGTATATTTAACCAATTTACAAACATTAGGAATTACTAACAGGTTGGACCTAACGGAATGTGTCAGTCTCTCACAGTTAGTGTCTGATAATGGAATTGTTTTTAATAGGAAGATAACTGTTAGTAAAAAAAATAGTTTGGGATTTATTTCATATTTTTAGTAATTTTTCATCACTTACATTTTCCTTCACTCTATCATCACTTCTACTCGCACAATTCCGTCACTCTCACTACATTCTTTGGTCTCAATATTTGACATCGCTCTCGAGTGAGATGCGACTGCCGTAACCCAACTTTTTATCCGGTGGCCGATGATCAGAACAATTATTATAAATTATGGCAATTTGATGGGTCATTGACACGTCAAGCAAGTGTGGAATGCAAAGCAAACAATGGATCATTCCTTTTGTTTATAGCCTATTGGTGTTCATTTATAAAATGTTAATAGCTTATTAATAAAGACAGAATTATTTCTATTTTTAAAACTTTGATCCCATTTAGCAGTGGTTTGGATTTTCAGGAGATTCGACATTCTTATCCTCACAACTTTCATTGTCTCTCTTTATTTTTAAAACTAGAGGGACAGATTATAACTGTTATAATTGGGATCAAACTCATGGCTTTTTATTTATAAAAAAGCTTTCATGTCACTAAACTACAAGGTTGTTGGATTTTATTTTCGTTTTACTTTATCTTTCTTTGTCTTTGACCCTCTTACAATTACACCATTCATTGGAAGCTACACAAACTAATGGGGAATTCTCAGTAAGCATCCAAAATGAATAGTATGACCATTTTGTTTCACGTGAGGTTATATATGAATGAAGTATATAAGAATTTCTCCAGAAGTTTCAGTGTCACACAAGTTTTGTTTTGTTGGAAGGATAAGAATCCCTCAAGTTGCATTAATCTGTTCAATCCAACTAAAGAGATGTGCACCACCACTACTAACTTCACTTGATTTCAAACGAGCCATTTAAAACCAAGCTTCTGATATGCAAGTGAAGGCCCCCCGTTGTAAAATAAACATTCAAATTCAACTTTACAAAGTGGCCTTAGTGTGCATCTCAGGTTATACTCAAATTTGTGAGAAAGGTTTTATTATGCTTTAGTGAATGAATTAAGATATGTGTAAGTTGGTTTATTTATTCTATTCATTTTCTTTTCAAAGTCTATTTGATTTGCAATTAGGAAGGCTCCTATATTCCTCTCTATATATATTTAATTATATCAAAACCACCCATCATGCCTTTTGCGTCTATTATTAGGACACTTGTTAAGAACTTTCAGATAATGCAACAAAAATGTGTGCCTGTACTTGAAAATATCTGCAAAATAATCAGTTGTTTTGTACTTGTAAATCTAGAAAGAACTTTTGGCTCAAGATCAAGCATACAACTTTATGATGGGAGATACGAAGTGCACCAAATGGCAAGTCAAATTAAAAGTGACTAAATTAACCAGGCCATTAAGACCATAATTACTCTCATTGATATTTATCAAGTTAAAAATTATCAATGTAAATTTATGATTAAACTATTAATGAACAATTAATGCTGTCTCCTTTCCCTTTTTTCATTTGTTAGTGCATCCACCATCAACATTCCACAATTAAATGACATTTCCCCCCCTTTATTCCTTTCTTTTTTTTTTTGGTGTTTGTTGCTCTTTCTCTTCATATGATCATTTTATTCTGTAGCCCACTTTCTGTGTATGTCTCAATCCATTGACTGCTGTGAAAGTGACCAAAGGCAAAATAAGAGGATCAAAAGGCATCTTTCTGCCAAAGTGGTGTTTGGTACCACGGAAAATTTGAATTCTGGGGGAGAACATTTTGGGAGCTTCTTCCACTAACCTATTGTGGGATCTCATTTGAAAGCCAATAACAATTTGCAATTTGCCCACTCCATTAATTTCTCATAGACCATGCATTTTTTTTCTCCCAGTTGATTGCCACTGCTGAGATAAAATAAGCAGAGAAAGCGAAGATTGAGAGAAAAAATCATGGCTTTATTTTCTTGGTTTATTAGACAACCATTTTGTTAATTTGTGATTTGATGAATAATAATAGATGATTTTAGTTTTATACTCATCTGGTCTTAAATATAAAACCTATTTCGTAGTGTAAATTATACTATAAAATAGGTCTTATATTTAGGACAGAAGGAATATAATATATTGATTGCTAATGATCTGTTTTATATTTTAATTTCTTCATCTACAGACACAAACAAATAACAGAGTCTTTAAAAACTTCAAAAAATTGAATTGAAAATATGTCTATGTATTAAGGTCAAGATTAAAACATATTGTTTACACGTGAAACCACAAGTAGCCACTAATCTTGAGTCAAATGAAAGAGATTCAGTTATAATCTATCCAACCAATCTAAACAATAATAGTTTAGGTGTAAATTAGGCAAGCACATTGTATTATAGTTACTGCTAGTGAAAGTTGAAAAGTAGATTGACTTAGGAAAAGGTAGGCAAAGCCAAAAGTGGCTTCATTTTCAGTTTTGATTTGAGCCATGCAATGCAAGGAAAATGCCAGGAGTGTCCACATGCACAAAACTTCTTGTTTCCACATATTTTTAGTGCAACAAATGTATAAAATATTGAAGTTGACTTCAGTAAGGGCTTGTGGGTTAAATTCTGTATATGAAAAGTTTATGTATAAAATTCATAATGCATTTCACCATCATTCTGGTGATATTGGGTGGCGTGCTCCACCACAAGAAAAGACCTCCCTACCCATATCTGTGACTCTCTTTCTTTCTTGTTTAAGTATAAAAAGGGCACAAAGGCCTTGCCTTTCTTGTAAGGTAACAAGCAGAGTTGAAGCAGCCATGGCTCTAAAGATCAAGACTTTTCTTTTGGCTCTTCTCTTGCTTTTCTTGCCCTTTACTTCAGGTAAGTTATATAACTGTTTAAATATCTGTGCTGCTATTTTAGTGAGTTTTTTTTATTAGTTTATTAAAAGTGTCTAGTCTTTAGTGAGTAGAATCTGCAGATGTATTTGTACTGACAGAAATAATTTCTGTTTTAAGGTTTTGTTGAAGGCTTCAGAGAAAACATGCATCCTTCAGCTGGTCACTTACTTTACAGGGTATCATCTCGGCCTTCAGCAATATGATGCTAATAAGTTGCAAAAGTATTCCCGTGTTAACTAAAAGCCAGAATACTTGAGAATTGAGATATATATAAATGGAACAGATGTGCTCTGGATTGATGAAGTTTCTTGGTTTTGAAATTAAAATTTTGAAGTAATCCGTAAGCCCAAATTTTAATTTTTAGACTAACCTATTTTAACTAACCGTATTTTTAATCATCTGAGTACAGGATGGTATGAAGATGAAGTCAAGGAAACTGTTTGGGCATGCATATTTGCTGGATTATGGGGAAGGAGGGGCCAGCGGAAAGCATAGGAAGCCTGGCAAGAGCCCTTGACCGTCTTTGTCCTAATCATATAATCATATCATATCATATCACACACATATATATATATATATATATATATATAACATAAGCATTTTTCCAACTGTCTTTCTCATGTTTGAGGAGACAAGTGCATGGTACAAGATATAGATGAGTTTCTTGATGTGTTTGTACTGAGGCTATACAGTATGTACTCAAGTCGCTGCTTATGTATGAGCCCGAAGAGAAGTAAGAATAAAGTCGTACCTTGTATTCTGTAACTCAGGTAAACTCAAGAATTGCTGATGTTCTGTTTCAATTTTTCCGATATACTATCACGTCTGTCATTTGAAGAACTCTAACAAAGAGAGAAAGGAAGGAAGAAAATTGCATGGCAATGGTACCAAATTGCAGGATGCCCAAAAACATTATTTCTTCGTTCATTAATGATAATTTCATGAGTTTTCTTAAACAAGTAAATTGTCTTAGGGCCTGTTTGGGTGCCTCTCAAAACCATGGTTTGGGAGGCAAAACCATGGTTTGGGTGAGATGTCACCCAAACAGCATCAATTTTGAGCCAATAATCTGAAACCATAATTTGGGCCGAAACCATGGTTCCAAAACCATAGTTTCAGGAGAAGTGAATTCATTCTGCTTCTGGCTCAAATTGGAGAGTATGATTATACCTGTCAGAGTAGATCTCAACAATAATATGACTTTAACATCCCTCAATTATTTTTTTATAAACCTGTTTAATCTTATATCTTATAAATATATATACATATTAATTAATTATTAATTACATTATTTTATGTATTATTAATTATGTTGGTAAAAATATATTATTAATAATTTTATTCCTTCAAATTAAAATATATTATAAAATCTATCTTTTATGTAATTATTATATTAACTTATGCTTTTTTAATAATTTGTATATATAAAAAGTGCTTTTGATAATAACTATCCAAATATTCTCACTTCTCATAATCACTTTTTCACAAAATTTATTCTCCAGAAGCTATTCTCCAAACTATGGTTTCGTTTCATCCAAACACCCCCTTAAAATTAAATGAGGCATAGGAAGAATCGATCAAATCCAATCAAAATGGGTTTTGAGTTCCCCCAGCCTCTGAAGTCTCATGATTCACGACAGTCAATCTAGTAGTAATTAAATCTAATAGTACTATATCCGGTTCTTAATATAAGAGTTAGTTTGACTTTTAATTTGATCTTAAATATAAGACCTTAATTCACTTTATCTCTCATATTTATTCATATTTTTTAAAATAGTCCTTGTAGTAGTTACACATGTTAAAAGTTTTATCAAATGGTAGTTCTAACTAATATATATATATGATTAGCAAAGGCATTCTAAAAAAAACAACACCTAATTATTATAAATAACTAACTTAACTAATTTTTTAATCTATTTAAATTAGTTAAATAGCTCTTATATTAAAGACACAAGGTAGTAATTATTAGCCTCTTAATCTTGATCTACGTTGTCTTCGTTAGCTACCTCTACGAGACAATTTAGCTTTTAACAGCTTGTTACTCTGGCTCTGGCAGTAATCATCCTCACAAGTAGTGAACAATCAGTTTACGCCAATGGGCACATAAATGGTTTATACGGGCAATTTAATAACTCAATTTATTTTATTTTAAACCACATGGGTGTTAATAACTAAATTTTTGAAGAACATAAATAAGGATACGACAGAAGATTTCTAAAAAACTAGATGATTTGTCTCATATTATGCACAGAAATATGTTGTAGTGCTCACGACTATATTTCATTATAGATTTTATATTTCATATTAGTATTTACTTCACAAACCAAGCAAATTTTTGGCAGCAAGAAGCGGAAGTTAACGTCTGTTTATATTCTTGACTCGTATATTTCGCCAACTCACAAAGAATACTAAGATGAAAACAGAATTCCTTGTAACACTATCAAAGATGGCAAAAAGCCACTCAAAAGGCAACACGAGATAGCTGTGAAAAGGCCATGTTCCACATTGTTTGACCCACAGTAATTGATCTGCGTCACTGAGTTCAAGAGGGTAAACGAATTTCTGAAGCAGATTCTGCTTAACCAAATGTTTTTATGCATCAAACCATACTCAGATGATGTATACTAAATTTTATTTCCACAATAAAACCTTTGCTTGTCATGTGTTGTGTACAAACTAAAGCAGCTAACATACATGGACACCGAGTGTTCCAAGTGAAAAACATGAATATTAATATCACAGTGCAAAATTGCAACTGAGCTTATGTAAATTCTTCCTTCAAATAATCAGGTCCAGGTTTGAAGGGATCGGTCTCGGCATATGCATCTGGCCGGTAAAACCCTGCATCGTTCACTCGGTTGCTTAAAACATGAAGAATGGCCTTTTTTGTATCACCATACTCATCCCTGTTGCTCTCAACATAAGCAGTGGCCTCAGCTGCCACCTCATTCACAAAATCGAACCTGTTATCTTCTGAAAGTAACAGCTTCTCTATATCCATTGTCAAGAGCTTTCCTGTCTCCTTTACAATCCTCACCTGCTCCTCAAGGAAAGGAACGCGCTCCATTCTAGCCTCCAGAAATTCATCCTTCTTCATCTGCAACAAAGTGAATATATGTTTAAGCATCTCAGCGCAGTCACACTAGATATTAGAAGGCTTTGCTCCTTGAGTTATGACTACCACAATTCATCAGCATAGTCACTTTTTGTTTATTCAATAATGATACTGAAGTAATGATTAGAAAACAAAAATGAAATAAGGAAATGCATTGTGAAATCTCGACGTGTATAGTAGACCTCTTTATTGCATGCATCAACAACCATAAAAAATGGAGTATCTACTGGAAACTTCTGAAATCTGAACATAATATCATGATATGCATAATCAAATCATGACCCATGCACAACTGAAATTTCCAGATTGTTAAACTCCGTTGTTCCAGACTACATTCGGATCCGGCAACCCTATAAATATCCAGGTCTATGATAGTACAACAAAGGTCTATAACCCATATTTCCCCAACAAATGTTTCATATTTGTATATGCTCATCAATTTATACAATTTCTACTTTTCTTTCAATTGTGACGTCAGTAATCTGCGGCCAAATTGATTCGCAGTTATCACGGTTTAAAAATTATAAACTTTCTCTACTTGACATCTCAAAATGACATCGTGATATCACTGTTTAAAATTATGAACTTTCTCTACTTGACATCTCAAAATGACATCGTAACCTCAAACATGACCAAGGCAGTAAACTTCAGATGATAGAATGTTTCAGTTACCATCTTTCATAATTCCATCAAGTGCAAACAAAGCCGGCAAATTTTTAGTACAAGACTGTTCCGTTGACTCTTCTAATCATGTTGCCTCGCAATAACCGCCTCTTGGATGAAGCTCATTTCCCCAAGAGAGATGTGAAAAAGGAAAATTCTCACCCAGCGATGCCATGCACCTTACAGCCAAAAAAAAAATCAAATACTACAATCTTTTGACCCTCCCAAGTATAACTATCCTCGGCCATGCACTTTCGTAAATGATAGTCACAATACACTTTCGTCTTCTTTACAGCCAGGATAACGGATATGATCCACAGAAACGTCTGTGCTTTACCATGGTTACTACAAATAATTTTTTTCCTGATTATGCAGCATCTCCTCAACGCAAACACACATGCATGGCAAAACATTTCTTTCAATTTGGCATAATAACAAGCACGTAAACATCAAGAATATCAGGGATCTTCGAAAGTCAAGATTGTAGAGAAAAACACATAGGGCATGTGACAATACCAATTTCCTTCGCCTCCAGACTCGCCGACCCTGCCCCCCCTTTCGCATCTGAGGCAGCAGCTGTAAACAATTGGGTATACATCTTCAATTTGGGGCCAACAGAAGACTTGAAGAACTCAAATTTTTACCTGTGAGCTGACTGAGAAGTTCTGACTCCACGAATTTGCAGCCCTCAACCCTATCTGCGGCCAATGAAGGAAAGAATATAGTAAACTCAGCGAGCTAAAAATTTTCTCGTGATTGCTCGTATAAAAGAAAATCGATACATAAGGAAGCAGATAATCAAATTCATGGAGGATTTCCAAGGCATATAAATAAAAGAATGAACAAAATTCACTTCATAAAGATTCTCAACATTTTCGCGGAAGCCAAACAGAGACATGCTTAAGGAAAAAGAGTATTACAGGTGAAGTTGAGGATAGAGTCACTGGGTTGAAGCGAATCGCCATGACTGCTTTACCCGTGCTCGTGCTTCACTGTTCTCCTATCTTCCCCGTCTCTTCTTTTATCTTTGCCTTCTTTCCGGCATTTTACTTCAATTGCAGTGTCTACATTATTCAAATTATTAGGGAAAAAAATGATAAATTAAATTTGAAAACGACAAAGAAGTTAGGGAAAATGACAATAAAATACCACCTGAATTCTAAAAAGACAAATAAGGGACCTGAATAAGCAAAATGACATATAGGGGACTGGGTACCAATTTGGAATTCAGATTTTTGGCCAAAAGACCAAAATGCCCTGTCTGAAAGTGAGAGAAAGGAGAGAGGAAGAAAGCGACGCAGTGAGAGAAAGGAGAGAGGAAGACCGACGGTGATGAAATGCGGGAAGAAGGAAAGAAGAATGTTGGAAATGCTATTATCTTACTCCTTCGCATCACCATTCTGTAGAGATTGTTGATTTGGTGGGTTTTGGTTGTGGGAAAGAGGATTTGTAGTGAGAGAGGGAGTGAACCTGCGGGGAAGATGAAGTGGAAATCAGAAAACAATGACAAGCAATTACGTTACGTAACTACTGTCATATGTCTGCTGGTTTTTGGTAAATCCCACTACGTGAATGGTAAATCCCACTATGTGAATGGTAAATTTTACTATACATGTAGTTAATTATGAATTTTACAAAATACATATTGTGATTTACAACTTTTGTAGTGAAAGTGACTACTTTGTTAATGGGTTTTGCAACCTGTTTTCAGGAGATAAACAACTTGTTTGTAAAAACTAATAAAATTTCACGCTAAATTTGACAAAACGTATAGTGGGATTTACAACTTCCGTAGTAAAAATGACCACTTATTCAATGGGTTTTGTAACTTGTTTTCAGGAGATGGACAGCTTGTTTCTAAAAACTAATAAAATTTCATACTAAATTTGACAAAACACATAGTGAGATTTACAACTTTGGTAGTGAAAATGATCACTTCTTCAATGGGTTTTGTAACATGTTTTCAAGGGATTGGCAACTTGTTTCTAAAAATCAATAAAATTCTATGCTGAATTTTACAAAACAGAGTAATATTTACAACTTTTGTAGTGAAAATTACCACTTCTTAAATGAATTTTGCAACTTCTTTTCATGGGATGAGCAACTTGTTTCTAAAAATCAATAAAATTTCATGCTGAATTTGACAAAACACATAGTGAGATTTACAACTTTCATAATGAAAATGATCACTTCTTCAATGGGTTTTGCAACATGTTTTCAAGGGATTGGCAACTTGTTTATAAAAACCAATAAAATTATATGCTGAATTTTACAAAACATGTAGTGAGATTTACAACTTTCTTAGTGAAAATGATCACTTCTTAAATGGGTTTTGCAACCTCTTTTCAGGGGATGAGCAACTTGTTTCTAAAAACCAATAAAATTTCACACTGAATTTGACAAAACACACAGTGAGATTTACAACTTTTATAGTGAAAATGACCACTTCTTAAATGGCTTTTGTAACCTGTTTTCAGGGGATAGGTAACTTGTTTCTAAAAACCAATAAAATTTCACGTTGAATTTTATAAAACATATGCTGGGATTTACAACTTTTGTGATAAAAGTGACTGCTTTGTTAATAGATTTTGCAACATATTTTCGGGGGATGAGTAACTTACTTTTCACCACCAATAAAATTTCACGCTGAATTTTACAAAACACATAATGAGATTTACAACTTTTATAGTGAAAGTGACCACTTCTTCAAGGGGTTTTGTAAACCTGTTTTCACCGGAAGAGCAACTTGTAAGCATAAATAAATCATTCAGTAAACGTGCACCTGAAGTACATCACAATAAACATTGAACTATTAAGTTTCATAATTAACTACATGTATATTAAAATTTACCATTCACGGAATGGGATTTACCATTCACAGAATGGGATTTACCAAAAACCAGCAAACATATGACAGCAATTACATTACGTAATTGCTTGCGACTATTTTCTGATTTCTGCTTCATCATTCACCAAATACTGAATATGAACCCTCAAATGCAATAATCCTGTTCCTATTTCACCATGAAACAGCCACAAAAATGAATAATCCAAATCCCGCCATCAACTTCTACTCACTCATGAATAATTCAAATACTTCAGCGACCTCTTCGACGACGACAATTTCAGGGGGTACAAGTTATTTCAGACAGGGTAATGTATTTCAGCGATGGTAACCAAATTCAGCAATGGCAATCTACTCCTACGACGACGGCAACGTGATTTCGAAAAATCCTTTTTGGTGACTGCAGGAACTTGGATGTAGTTTCGTAGAAGAAAATCAGTTTCTCCCTTTCTCTATCGCATGAATTCACTGCTCAATGTTCAGAGACAATCAGGGCAATTTGGTCTTTTGGCCGAAAATCTATATTCCAAATTGGTACCCAGTGCCCTATTTGTCATTTTGCTTATTCAGGTCCCTTATTTGTCTTTTTGGAATTCAGGTGGTATTTTATTGTCATTTTCCCAAGAAGTTATCTGTTACTTTTGTAATGTTAAAATCATTTATTTATTATTTCAAAATTCAACAGATTTTTTTTATTTTTTCAATTATTAGTGAATTTCATGTTACGGAACAAAAAGATCATTTCAAAATTATTATTTCATAAATTGATGTAAGTATTTTTCTCATTAAAATTTAAATTTGGCATGTCTTGCTATTTTTTTATTTTCCATGGCTGAATTGTTTTTGATAATTTTCTACGTGATATTTAGAAGTTGAGCTAAAAGTTTAAAATAATAATGTAACCTTATGGGGAAACGGTTGTTTTGCTGTAGACTGTACAATAGCATAGTACTTCTCCAAAAAGTAAAGAACAATTTCTATATTAAGAGGGTATTTGAATGGAAGCCAAACTATAATTTTAAAAGTATTTTTACAGTATACGAAGTAAATATGTGAAGAAATATATCTTGTTTTACAAAAAAGTATTTTTTCATCTTGCCAAACACCCCATAAATCACAAATGGTATTAGATAATAGGTTGCTCTAATACTGTAACAATATGTGGATTAATCTGTAAAAAGCAAACATGCCCCCTTTCTTTCTTGTAAGTTTTTTTTTTATTCCCCCCTTTTGGAATGACCTTCTTGAAAGTTTCAAAGGCCAAAGATTGATAAGACTGTACATTGCTTAACGCAATAATTTGCAATGGTTTGAACTGTCTCTTATTACCCTGTTGGGATACGCCTTCAGTCTGTGATGACTGATGAGAAGTTCATATCGTGTTTCCCTGTTCACAAGCGAAATCAGAAAGACAACCTCAAGCTTTATATTATACCCATTATGAGATCTCTTTTTAGAACCCAACACTGCTAAAGAGTCAACAGGCAATGCGTTGAAAATAATCTACTTCTTTCATCTCTTGTCTTATTTTGAGATCAATTAACTAATTTAAAAATATTAAAAAAATTAAAAAAATTATTTTAAAATATTATATTTATTTTTTTCAAACTAATTTGCTTGGTTTATATACTTATATGCAATATATGTTATGATTAAGTGCTCTTTAAGTTTTTTTTAAATTAATCAACTGCATTTTATGTTGAGGATCGGAGGTAGTATTTTACAACCTCAAAATTATTCCCTTTTCTGATCCAAGGCACTTTTAGGCCTTATGATATTATATCCATATATTTTGCTCGTGTACTTCTTTCAACATAGTATTCACTATTCAGAGACCAGCACCTAGTTACACTGTGATAATGTCATAATGGTGTTGGGAAGGACGTTGGTATATTGGATTTTGGAAGCGAGTCCTTAGTTTTATCCAATTTGAGGATGTTATATCTAACCAGTTCTTTGTTGACCTCTTGTTTATGTCGTGGTCTCTCTGACTTATTTGGCAACACCTTCAGTTTATAATCATAAATTGACACTATCTAATGTTGATTTGAAGGGGGGGAAAAAAACTTCCTTCTATATCATGCACTTGTTTTGGGCCTCTCTTTATGCATCTAATGCTGTTTCTTTCCATTGAAAAAATGGCATGCGTTACCAACAGGGATTAGGTCTAGTAGAAGGGGTTAGTCCCTCACAACGTGGCGAATCAATGTTTAAATCTCCGCTGGGAGACGTGCTTACATTTAGTGTCCGACAGTTTCTCGAATAGAATTACCTTTAATAAGAGGATACTTATGCTTTAGTAAAAAAAAAAAGATATGTGTTCAATAATTCTTAAAACTGAGACGTTTTAATTAATCTGCAAGTGTTTTTAGGTTTAATCTCTTCTTTCGTTACGTAAAATAATGTACTTCATGTTACCATGAGAAATATTCATTGAAAAAAGAGGTCCTTTTCAGAAGTAATTCCATAAGTATCGGTAAATCTTTCTAAAACTGCATATACACTGTATAGACACCGTCTTCTTTTTTCGATTACATAGACGCCGTCTTCTAATTTAATAAAAAGCTTTGCTTTAACTTTAAATATAAGATCTCCATTTTAAAAATATATATGATCTCAATTTTTTTTATTTTATAACTTTTTTTTAAACCCGCATGTTAAGAAGATTTTAAAGTAATACTACATCTGATTCTTAATACAAGAACTAATTGATCAATTTGAGTAAATTAATAAAATTAGTTAGATTAGTTATTTGTAATAAATAAGTTTTATCTTTTCTAAAATACCCTTATTAATCAAATGTCATTTGATAAAATATTTAACATATGTAGTTACTACAAGGATTACCTTGAAAAAATGTGTAAATATGAGAGATAATATAAATTAGGGTTTTATATCTAGGACCAAATGAAAAATCTAACTAACTCTTATATTAAGAATCAGATGTAATATCTAATACAAATTATTAAAATGAGTATCTTTTAAAAAAATTATATTTACTATAAATAATTAATTTAATTAATATTTTAATGTTTATAAATTAATTATTTAATTTTTATATCTAATCTTGGACGGAGAAAATGATAATGCATCCCCTGTGGCGAAAAAATGAAAAAAAAAGGAAAAGAAAAAAAATACAAATTAAACAAATAGAAAAAGGGGGGGGGAAAAAGCATCGAAACAGAAGCCCGAAGGGTGACTCATGACTTGGCATACAAGCAGCTAAGCATATAGCGCCACGAAGGTGTCGCCGTCAGTCCCCACCTTCCAAGTTTTATCTTCACTCTTTCCCCAGCAATAATAAGCGATGGCAGAAAAATGTAAAAATTGGAATTTTAATATCAGTCTATTACAAAGGACGCGAAATAGGATTAAATATCAAGAAAAAGAAAAAAAATTTAATGGGAGGAGAGATTGACGGAGCAATGATAACGTTTGCAAGTTACAAATCGAAGGAAAGACAAGCCGGTTATGGCAGATCACACATGATCATCGCGTCTGGGAATTTCTCTTGGGGTAAGAAGATCCCAGAAATGGAAATATTCCCCCAATTCTAGATTCCACTACTACTTTTCAGATCTTAACGACCCTGATGCCTTGCCAAATTCTGAAATAGAAAGAAACCGTCTGCCTCAGTACGACTTCTCTCTCTGTTTCTTCACTTCGTTTCTAAAAATAACCTTGCCTCTTTGTGATCTGACCTTGTGTAACGTGTCTGTTGACGTGTGATAACTTCCCCCATATGTCTGTATATTAGTTGAGTCGTGGTGCTTCTGTGAGCCTTTCGAATTTTGCGCTCTTTGCATTCTTGGTCTGGGTTTGTAAATTTTGGGTTTGGTAATTTGGGTGCCTTTGTTTGGTATTATTCATGTAATTGGCTGGGAAAATCGTTTGAGTTAACCTATCTGAGATGTTTCCTCTCATCCGGTGTGTTTTGAAACCACGGTGTTCATTGTAAGCAGAATTTGGGGCATCTAAAATTGATATTCTTCTTTCCATGTGAATAGCGCACACAGTCCCAAGCATTGTTTGGGCTTTCCATTGGCTTTCCATGGGCTATACTGACTCATGAAAAATAGTTTCTGTTTTTGGATTTTCGTTATTTCAGTCGATGATGCACAAAATTAGCATTTTGTTATGCTGCCGGAGGTTGAATTCTTTCTGGGATGAGATAAGCTTCGTTATCTTACTGAATTCTTACGAGATTTAGTTTGCTGAGTTCCATTGTTGATCATTTTTGTTTGCTGATGTCATTTTCCTCCTGTACCAATCATTTCTTAACTTCCTGTTTAATGATCATGATTCCGATGCTTGAGTTCGTGTTGGATTATGTGGATTCGTTTTTTTTTTTTTTTAATAATTAGTAGAGGAGAGTTTTTCATTTGGAAGTGGACTTCTTTTTTTTTTTTGGCATCTTGCATTTGATTTTGAGGAGTTCAGTGAGAAACCGTGGGATGAAGTGGACCTACTTTTCCTTTGCTCCGCTAAATTGAAGATTTGTAATATACTAATGTACTATTCTGTTAATGTACTAGGGATAAAGGATTAACACCCTGTTAATATGTTTCAGTTTGCGAGGATGGCATCTAATATTATGCGTTTCTATCTTATGCATTGGTCCTTTCGGATTAATTTTCTCAAATAGGTCCTACAGAGATCAAGAGTAATGGAATCGGCAGAAAGAAGGGCCTCTTATGCAGCTAATGGTTGTTTCACTCATGATTTCATGATGCCGCAGAATTCTTCTGACCACCCATCATCAATTTCTGAAACATTGGAATCTGATTGGGTGTCTTGCAATTCTGTCAATGATCAGGTCAACTCAGGTGGAACACGCCATAAGCCTAATCGTGAAAAATTACCGGACATGAAGTGGTGGCTACATGTGAAAAGCAACCTAGGAGAAGAGGCAAATTATACGTGTCAATGTTTGAATTCCTGGGAGGGCGAAGTTGATTCTTACTGTGCCGGATCGGTGGATGATAATGTTAAAAATGGGGATGTTCAATCTATCAAACTCATTGATTCTGTCTCTTGTATTGGGAGTGCTAATCTGGCTGTGGAACAGCCATGGAATAGCTCTAATACCTGTATGAAAAACAATAACTATAGCAGAATGGCAAAAATTGAGGCTGCGCTGAATAACGATACACAACTTACAGCTAAGAAGATAGATCAGGGGGAATTCTGGTTTAAAGATGAGCATTTTGTAGACTGGGATGTTACTGATTTCCTGACCTCTGAACAATGTAAAAAGGCCTCGTCTGATCTAGACTCACATTGGATAGGCACTGAGAAAGTTGGGCCATGGTGGCGCAATGCTGGAAAGGATGAGTTGGCTTCCTTGGTTGCTCAGAAGTCACTTGAACATATTGAAAACTGTGATCTTCCTCAACCACAGATTAAGCATTTTAGGACGCCATCCCCTTACCTAGAGTGCCCTGAACATGACAAGACTCTGCCATCATCTCTGAATGAAAAAGCCAAGAAGGGTTCTTCCTATGTGGAAAGTTATACTTCTGGAACCCCCACTTCTGGTTGTTCATCACAGGATTCAGACAGACTGTTCAGGTAATGCCACTATTGAGGGCCAGTTTAAAATTCTTTTGCAGTTCTCTGTTATGTTCAGTTTATTTTGGAAGCAAATCAGTGTTTCTTGTGGTTCAAAGCACTAATTGCCATGTCAGTTTGACTAGGGGTCTAGATCATTATCTGCTGAACCTTTTTTTCATATGACTCCTTGTGAAGATAGAAGCTAGAAGGTAAATTTTTCATGTGTAAAAATTTCCGCTGCTCCCATGTAATAGTGCTCTTGTCCTCTCCATTATTCCATTTTTTAACTGAAACTAGCTAGTTTTCCTTAATTATTTTGTGGAAACTTGTCAACACTTGTTTATTTGCACGGATTTCTATTTTTGAAGCCCTGTAAGAGTCTCCTGTCAAACATGTAGCGTTTCGTATTTCCACTGTTTCTATGTAGTAACTACTTTAGCGGTAGAGATAATGATTATTCCATTTATTGTAGAAATTATCACATGATATTGTGAGTTCCCTTCCAGCAAGGGAGTTTCTTAGTCTTGATAAATCTTAGGATGGATTAATCATGATTCCACTTGATTTTAAGTCTCCTGGATCTCTTGGTCCAACTGACTGCTGGCTCTGAATTTGTGCCCGTACTGATTTGCTTGAACAGTATTTAGTTATTCATTTGCTTCAGCTATGATATTCTTGTGCGTTATCATACCATGCTCTACATATCTCCAGCTCCAATCAGAGCAAAGATTCTTATTCGACCAGCAAGGGTGAACCTACGAATTCAGAGTCCAATTCCAAGGCTCAGTTGTTGGAAGCTTTGTGTCACTCTCAAACACGAGCGAGAGAGGCTGAGAAAGCCGCGCAACAAGCCTACAATGAGAAGGAGCATATCCTCAGTCTCTTCTTCCGACAGGCTTCGCAACTCTTTGCATATAAGCAGTGGCTTCATCTTCTGCAGCTTGAGAATCTTTGCCTGCAACTCAGAAACAAAAACCAGCCATTGTTACGTACAAAGCAAGTTAAGAATGGTCATCGTGTTGGTAAGAAGAGGAAGAACAGTAACAGAAGAAATGGGATCAGAAAGTGTGCTGTTGCTTTTGCTGTGGGTTTAGGACTTGCCGGTGCTGGTTTGCTTCTTGGATGGACTATGGGATGGATGTTTCCTTCTATATAGATGACATGTTTGGGTGTAACTTCAACTAACAATATCATGCTCTTCCTTTCATGCTTTGACAAGGTCCATGAAAGTGTAAATCTTATGTTTCCCTGTGATTTTCATCTTCTGTAAGTATTCATATCATCCATTCAGATCCACTAGTTGTATATTTTGAAGAAGACTGTGTGCAAACTGTAAAGCTTGTAGTGGTAAGAGATTCGAGTAATTTGTAAGAGGTTTCTACTATAAAATGTGATTATTGTATACATTTACCTCGTACTCTTTTAAGGTATGATTACTGATTAGTTGATTTAGACATGTCATGTGTATTGGCAAAATTTGTTATTTGCATGATGTTCCCTAATCATTCTTGAACCCTGAAATTATATAATCAATTTTCAGTTTATAGGTTTCTTGAATCTGTGTCTTCGTTTTTTCCCCTTCAAGTTCCACACTGCTTTGACCCATTAACCCGCTTTTGTTGCTCAGACTCGGTCACGTATTATAACTTATAAGGAAGTGAAGATCAATCACATTCCGCTTTTCATTCTTTGGTCAATCGCATTTATTCAACTGCTGGTTAAAAAAAAAAAAATCGCATTTATTCAACATAGGCTGCTTGCTCCGCCTTAGCTGGATATTCATCATCCTCCCTGAATCTGCGCTTTATTTAATCTGTATAATATGATTACAAATATTTTCTCGTATTTTAAGTAGGGTTTAAAGAATATATGGTTTTGTTCATGTTAAGAATAATTAAACTTTCCTATGACTGATTACTTCTGGTTCTAATTATAAGATATTATTTGTAGTCGACTATAAATAATATCTTATATTAGGACCGGAAATAGTATATATTAAGTTGATGTTTATATATCAATTGGTAACTAGATAGTTATAACTAGATTAGCTCCATTTGATTAAAGATGAATTAAGGAGACTATTACTAATGTCTTGTTCCTTCTCACTTGATCTCTTAATCAATCGCTAACATCAAGATTATTATTGTTATATATTATCAATTTACATATTAATAAAATAAAAAGGGTATCTCTCGCATGGAATGCTCTGTTTGATATGTTAGTTTAATGAAAGGACTCTTTTTGAATTCAAAATATAAATAATACTCCTCTGGTCCTTAATATAGGACCTAATTATTGATTTGGTTTTGATTTAAATATAAGATCCATTTATCATATTTATCAATTTTTTCTAAATTACCCCTATGGATACTCCTTCAACATAATTAAGTAGAAAAGGGAGATAGGGTATTAAAAAAGATGATTATGGTGTTCTAGGAAAAATATGTCACATTTCTTATAATTAACTAACTTACCTAACTTCCTTAATCTAATCAAATTAGTTAAATGAGTCTTATATTAAGGACCGGAGAAGTACTATTATATGATAACACTTAGACGAGAATTTTAGGTCACAATGTAAAGAATAATGTTAATTTACACAGTGCTGAATCAACTCATGAAATAAAATTTGTTTCTGCTTTTTATATTAAGCCATCCAACAGTAATGCTATTTGGTTCTATTTATTTCGAATATTTAAAGGTGATGTTGATGCTAATCCTCGTGTTTATGCATATCAAACAAAAACTATTCCCCGAATGTATAGCCACCACGGTCCCCAGCTTTCTTGGTTGACTAATTCAAATATTTATAATTCATTGAGAAAATTATCCACAAGTCTCAAATAAAACAAATAAATATAAGGTTAAAATATATTTTTAGTCCTTTAACTTTACGTAAGATTTCATTTTGATCTCTTAATTTTAAAAAGTAAACTTTTAATCCTCTAACCTTAAAACTGTTAACAAAAAATGATGAAATTGAGTTCTTAAATGCTGATAAAACATTAATAAATGTTAATATATTAAGTTTAATATTCAAAATAACTATGATTGTTACAAAAAAAATCATTGAAGACTAATAATTTTTAGGTTAAAGGACTAAAAATATACTTTTTAAAGTTAAGAGACTAAACTGAAACCTCACATAAAGTTTAAGGACCAAATGTATACTTTAGCCTAAATACAAATATGTATCAAAATTTCCACGTTTATTAACTTACATATTTATAAATCGCATTATATGGTTTACAAGTTAAATATAAATATTTATGTTTATAAGTCAAGTTTTAATATATTTACAAATTAAGTTGTAAAAATTATTTTTTTGAAATATGCTAATATTTAATATTCTTAATTTGATGAGAGAAAAAAGAATTTTTGGTTAACTTTGCCTAGTTTATTCTTTTTTCCCTCCTTTCACACACGCACATGTTTTTGCCGTCACTTTCGTAGGCGCACGTTAAAATGGTTTTATTAATTAAAAATGAAGGATGTGGATGCCTTACATTTATGTGGCTTGCATTATTGCGTGCAGATACAGCTTCTTCTGCTAGTGTTATGTAATTTTTTGTTTCAAATTATATTTTAAAATCAATTATTAAATTTTGTGATATTATGCTAACTCATGTAATTTTAAATTTAACTATCGAGTTTCTGAATGACTTGACTTATAAATACACATGGTGTGTATAGACTAATAAATTCTGAGATATAATCTATTATTTCAGTTTTTAATATGTACTGAATAATAAATTATCAAATAATTTTATACAAGTTGTCTAAATTTTAAATTGCACTTTGAAATATTCTATCAAATTATTATGAGTAAAATACTTTAACCTTCCTTGCATTTTGCTCTAATTATATAGATTTTTTTTTTCTATTTTGCAAACTTACATTTGGACTTAATTCAGTTTAAAATATTCTAAAAAGATAGTTATGCAATTTTACGGGAAAAGTCATGTTTTTTTTTTCTTTTTTAAATCTCATGCGCAATATTGTGGGTGGTCTTGCACCAGCGAAGGGATATATGGTCGTGCACCAACATTCTTTTGAGGGTGAAAAAGACGAGATATCTATTGATCATATGCAACATGGCGAGAGATATGACACAGAAAATCTGTTGTCTGGGTTGGGGAAATTTGGATTTATCCATTATTTACAAAGACAAAAAATTTATGAATTCAACTTTGAATAAATTTTATCATTATAATTTTTTTATAATTTCAAATGTTTAATTTAATATAATTATTTTAAATATTTAATCTAGTTAACTCAACAAAAATATTAAAAGTATTGAAATTTGAAATTTTTATACTACTCAAATAAAAACATTTAAATATGTATTATAAATATACAATTTTATGAATGGGAATAGTTTTTAAGGTAAATAATTAAAGTTTAACTAATTTTTTTAATAATGTATCATTTCGAAGATTCAGATTTTAGTTCTGATACTTTGTTGTAGATCAAGTAACTGAAAAAGAGGGTGGTGGATTGAACTGGAAAAAGGCTGAGGTTTGACGCATAAAACATGGCATACAAGAGTGGACCATGGACCATCAGATGGCACCGCCCTCGTCCCCGACGTGATTCTTCTTTGGTTCCCATTTTGACGGCGTCTTCTTTTTGACGCCACCTCCTCTCCACCACTCCCTCTCCGCCACGTGTTTCCCGCCCAACCTCCCCTATCCACCCTCCCCTATTAATTCAATAAACAAACGCCTCCTCACTCCCTTTCTCCCTGTCTCTCAATTATTCTATTCAATTCTGAATTCTGAATTCTCGCTGTATTTCGCTAACGTTCACCCTCTCGGCCATCGCGGTCCCCAGCGATGTCGTATTGCGACGTCGGAACGAATCAAGCGACCGCCGACGCCCACCTTAGCAATGAGATTAAGATATTTTATCGAACTTATGGTCATGGACCTACTAAAGTTCTCCTCATCATAGGTTCTTCATTAGTTGCTTCTTCTTTCTCAGTTTGGATTTGAGTTTTTTCTTCTTTGCTTCTTTTTGTTCCCCATTTCTGTGAATTTATCGAGATCGATCTTCAGGATTAGCCGGGACACATGACTCGTGGGACCCTCAAATCAAGGCACTGACGGGAACCGTCTTGCCCAATGAAGATGACTCCGGTGACGCTGATTGGAATTCGGCTGATCAGCGATGCGGAGCTGACAATGAGAGTGGTGGTGGTATCGAGGTTTGCGCTTTTGATAACCGCGGTATGGGTCGGAGCTCCGTACCTACCAAGAAGTCCGCCTATACGTGAGTTTTAACTTTTTCCTCTTGTTTCGTCGAATTTGTGTCGTATCTTGAGTTCATTCGATTTTTTTCTTTTTGAGTTCATTCGATGTTCACATTTGCCTTGAATTAAATTGTTTTTGCTTTGGCAACGATGTTCACATTTGCCTTGAATTAAATTGTTTTTGCTTCCAAGGCCCCGATTGTGGTCTTAATTAATAAATGCAGCATTATCCGTGTAGTTTGATCCTCGTGATTAGCTCAAGAATTTCCATTTGGGAAACCCTGAGTGCTCGGGGAGCCCGTTAATTCTGTATTTAATTTGTCTGTGCATCGATTCTCAGTTATGCATGATCTTAATTGCTTGACCAAGTTCTACTCTTTCTTTTTCATGCTTCCGACGTCTGGCGTAAATTTAATAAGTAATAAGAACAAAAGAAGTTCCCCACTTTTTTTGAGCTTTAAAACGCCAAGTTGAAAGAAAGTAGTGGCAGATGAAGTGATCTCAAGCAATGTATTTGAGATTATGGAAGGCAGTATACCTAGATTAAGTTGCATAACATTGCATATCATGAATTTATGTCAGTAGAAAGACACGAATTCTAACTTATAACTGGTGATTGCTGGTTGCAGGACAAAGATCATGGCTAATGACGCGATTGCTTTATTAGATCATCTGGGATGGAAAAAAGCCCATGTTTTTGGGCATTCAATGGGTGAGCACTAGCCTGTTACCTAAATTGTCACATGGAATTTCTTAAGTAGGCGTCTGCAATACTCTGAATTATAGACTATACATAGTTAAAATAATAGTAATTAAACTACCTTTACGACTGAGCTAGAGAGGGATTGACTTTCAGATTTTTTTTCCCCCCCAAAACATTTTCTATGGAAACAGGAGCTATGATAGCATGTAAATTAGCAGCAATGGCGCCTGATAGAGTTCTCTCGTTAGCATTGCTCAATGTAACAGGTGGAGGTTTTGAATGCTTTCCAAAGGTATTACATCCTTTTTGGAACTCTTGGAAAATTACCACACTGTATATGATCGCACTTAGAGATCACGTTTCCGTAATATGATCGCACTTATCCACTGTTCCATCTGGGAACGTTATTGGTACTGCTCACTGAATTCATGCTGTTTTCCATATTTTTCGTCGAGACGACATTATGCTTGAATTCACTTTACAAAATTCCTCTCATTTGTTCACATCCGGGCATAGTAATGAAGGGTTAAAACGAACAAGCTATATTTTGTTCAGTATTGGTGAATTCCACGGTACATTCAGGTTATTCCTGCTGGAGAACGGCAGCTGAGGGTTTCCATATAATAATTTCGAACTTAATTTAAGATAGCACATTTCTGCATGATCTAGCTTGAGTCCAGTTTCTCCTCCTTTTTGTGTATGCTAAATACATGCTGCTTTGACATTTCAAGTCGGCCTCGTAGAAACAAAAATGGCAATTCCTTGACTCAAGGTAGAATTGCCAAGAAGAGGAAGTCAATTTCCATGGGTTAACGCCTTGTGTAGATATAATAGGGCCTGTTTGGAAACGCTTATAAGTAATTTTTCAATCGTAATTTACAGAATACGAGGTAAATATGTGAGAAGAGTTTTATCTTGACTTATGTGAAACGTGCTTATAAGTGTTTTTAATTGGCATTCCAAACGGGCACATAGTTGTTATTTGCCAATTCTACTAGTATATCCATATATTATTTTGATTTGTCCAATTCTTACTTGTGAATAAATAATTTGAACCTTCTTCCTGATTTCAAAGCTTAAGGCCAGCAACATAAATGCATATAAATTAGCAGTCATACTTGTTTCTCAGGAGTTTAGTCCTTTTTTTGGCAGTTAAACCGACAAACATTCTCCATTGCTTACCGTTTCTTAAAAGCAAAGACTCCTGAACTTAGAGCTGCTGTTGACTTGGACACCCACTACTCGAAGGTAAAAGAAGTTGTCTTCCTAAAATATCTCCCCTTCCTGTCTTGAAAACAATCTGAATTTTTGTAGCCATAAAAGTGATCGTTTATAGCATATTTGAAGATAGATGAAAGAATGAATCTGAATGTAAAAAGTGTATCCAATTACACTCTTTGGTGTCATTTCTCCCCAATGCATGACTACCATATTAGCTTCGATGTATTTTAATCCTTGTAATTTAACGTGTAGAGGGTAAGTCATTCAATCTTTTCACTGCAAGAGCCATTTATGGGCAAGTCATGTAAATAGCTTCTGGCTCTGTCACTGAATACTCACTTTCAGCTGAAAGTTCTTTTTCTTCCCATCTTGTAACAGCTCTGATTTACAGTCATTTCTCTTAGCCTACTTATTCAGTTATTTATATTGAATTTATAAGAGAATTTATATGACGTGCAGGAATATCTTGAGGAATATGTTGGAAATGAAAAGAGGAGAACGATCTTATATCAGGTAAGGCGTCTCAAATGCCTTCGGTCTTCATGAAGTTTTATTATATTTTACAAGTAAAAGTTATTAGTTCTGCCGGTGTACTACTTCCATGCTCAGTTTTTGTACTTCTAAACTACTTAAATTGCATTGCACCAAATATTTTATGCATAAATGTAACCGGTTATATAGTAAGTAGCAGTGACTGCTCAGTTTATAACGCAGAACCACACTCAATGCATATCCACTCTCTGGAAACATGTCGTTGATTGTTGGTTTGCTCCCATGATTGATGAGTTCTCTGTTTCCCCAAGGACTGATCAGTCTTGCGGTGTTAGGTTCTCAGCGTCTTCGTACTGGGTCACAATGATGCACTTGATTAAGCGTTCAGTGATTCCTTTAAAATACTTCTGATTCTAATGAACCGGATCTCTTTCAGCAATACGTTAAAGGTATATCAGCATCTGGGATGCAATCAAATTATGGTTTTGAGGGCCAGGTCAACGCTTGTTGGAGACATAAAATGACTCGTTCTGAGATTGAGTTGATAAAATCTGCGGGTTTTCTCGTTTCAGTCATACATGGCAGTGCGTGGTCCTTCCCAATGTGATGTTCAATCATATTAATATAGACTAGAAATTGCACAGGAATCATTAGTGTATGGTAGAGGAAACAATTTTGTTCGAAATTTTTTTGTTTCCAATAGATCATAAGGTCAACATTAATAATAACAACCATAATAATAAGAAGAAGAAGAAGAAGAAGTCACTGTACATACCACATAGAGCCTAATGTGACGTTGCCCAAGAATTCCTTGTGTCCGATGTTCAAAAAATTTGGAAAAGGAACTGGATAACTTTATGTAAACTAAAAAGACAAGTTAACTGGAGACAAAATTGAGGCTATCATTCATTGCATATTTCATGCTTGCATTCATATTTCGTACATAACAAGGCATTATCCATGAAAGATATAGACACAGTCAATCTTCTTTATAGTTTTAACTTAAGAGATGGGCTGCACCTTTCCTGCACATCTAGGTTTGATGTAATTGCTCAGATATACTATGCAAGAAGATTAGCAGAGAGGCTGTACCCAATGGCTAGAATGGTGGATCTTTTTGGAGGTCATTTAGTAAGTCACGAGAGAACCGAAGAGGTAAATTTTTTTTTTTTAAAAAAGATGGACCAAAAATCAACTGGACTCAAGTTGTACCTTGTGTATAAAAATTTATTTGCAGAGAAATATGAATAGACAATCTTTTTTTTTTTTTTAATTTTTCGGCCCAAAAGCATATATGCACTCGTTTATTTTGACCGTGTGACAAATAGTCACTCTATGGTCTATACTTTGACATCTGGACACCAGATACTTCTAGTTTAATGTAGTTTGAATGAGGAAAGCTATTCAGATACTTGCTGATAAACACGTAACATGCTAATATCACACAATGCTGTTTTGGCCTGTTTCCGTCACATTCCTGCATGTCAAATATGATTTATATTTTGCAAGGAAAACAATTAAAGAGGCACATTGACAAAAAATGATGTGAAATGATAAAGGGAAAAATCATCGAGCAATCATACCATGCCATTTTTCCTTATACATAAATACATTTAAAAACTTCATTAAATACATGGTAGAAGGTGGATGAAAGGATCTACTAATATGCGAAAAACCAAAGGTTTATTATTCGGATTTCAAGGTGCATTGTTTCTGTTCAAAGAAGATTCAAATTACTGAGGCATCCGTGCGTTTTTCCTTCTTTTTTTTTTTTGGTTGCTTTTTTGTGTTGTTTTGTGTGTGTGTGTGTGTGTGTGTGTTTTTTTTTTTTGGGGGGGGGGGGGTGTTTCAACATTTTCCCCTTGTTTCTAAAATAAGAATCAAGCATCACAGAGGAAACTAACATACAAATTGCGAACTTCAGGTCAATCAGGCACTTCTTGACTTGATCAAGGCATCAGAAGTAAAGATGAACCCAGAAGATTGGACTAATTTGTCTAAGAAAACTTCTTGTAAGCATTCCAAAAAAAATTGTTTACACTTTGCAATTCAGCATTGGTTTACATCCGGAATGACTTTCATCTGTAACTCGGTGGATTGTTAACATGTGATATTTACGTTTATGCGCTGAAATATTTCTCTAGTACCTTATGAGGAATATAATTTATCCGTATGATCATTGAGAAAATATGGAATGATCGAATAGTTTTTCTGATTTGATGAAATATGGGATGTTCCTTGCAGGGTGGACAGAGAAAAGGACGTTATTTTTAAGTCCAAACATCCAGGGAGGAAGCGCCTCCGTAAAGTGTTGCGTCTTAGAAAAATTGCATCTCTTTCTTATATTTCTCTTCAGTCTGCTCCTTTTGGTATTTGAGTATGGAAGAAAGCTTCTAAAAACTGTGGTCAAGCCAGTTCGAGTTGCAAGTTCCGCCTCCTAAGTTGAGGGTCAATGACCCGTTGCTTTTTGATCTTACGGGTAATTATGCCTATTCCTCTGCATATATATCAATGATGCGAAATAATTATTATCTGTATCTAAAGGTTTCTTTTAACTGCAGGTATTTAATCAAACATGGCCAAATCGGTCATACCCAAAAAAGACATCACACATGTAGCCAGCAGAAAGAAGGCTCATGTATAAGGCGATGTTTGTCAAGTTTCATCTGGGGAAAACGCAAAGGTTTTCTGAAGTTTCAATGCCCGAGCTTAGACGGAATCCTTTCAGGCCCTTAATTTGAGTCCTGGGCATAACACTAACGCGTATTCTTTCATTTGCTACAAGGCGAATTCCTGAAGCTTTGTAAACAGATGAGGTGAAAAAAAGGCGGGATGACCCACTTTCTCTTTGTTGTATGTACACTACTTGAAATCTTGAATGATAAATTTATATACAAGCATGTTATGTTTCGTGACTTGGAAACAGGGAGCAAATAAAACAAGTTTCAGACTTCTCACGGCAAAATGGGAATCCCAAGCGTAATAACGTTGCAAACAAGAATAATCTTTCCTGGATATGATTTTATGGTTTCTATCCATGGATCTTAGGGGTAAAAATATTCATCTAGAACAGAATCGATTCAGCTATCATTCCCCATTAATCCCGAAATTGCAGGTTTTGGACCTAATTATCGCCCCCTCCCCAAGAAAACTCAGTAATTAATTGATTTCTCAATTTCTCAACTTGACTTCTATGTGCAAAATTTATTCATAGAAAACAACCCAAAAAAAAAAAAATATCAAACAATAATCGTTAGTCAAAGATGCAATCGCCGTAATATGGAATGTTCTTTGCAAGCTATTAGTGAAGGAAGACGAGAAAAGCACGCAGCACATGCACACGTAATTTTGGGGTCCGTATACAGTGCTCATCAAGTGATGAGCACCAGGTGCTCATCACCTGATGAGCCATCTGGACCGTCCAGATTTAATCTGGACGGTCCAGATTTAATATTTTAAAATAATTATTTTAAAATATAAAAAAATATATTTTTAAAAATGATAGTTAGGAGATTATCTTTATTTTTTATCTTATATCTATTAAAATAATTATTTTTTAAAAAATAAAATAACATTAAAATTAAATCTGGACCGTCCAGATCAGATCTGGACGGTCCAGATCTGATGAGCATTGGGTGCTCATCAAAACTGATGAGCACCCAATGCTCTCCGGTAATTTTGCAAGAAACCTCTCTAAAATTAGATCATCACTAAGTTCAGAAGCTGCAACCTCAAATCCACAGACCCGGATCACACACATAACCAAAAGGTAAATTTGTTTTGTTTGATCATCCTCAACTGCAAGGTTATCAGAGAGCCATTTTAACGAGTAGAATCATAAGGTGGTGACAATCTTGGACAGTAAGAACTCAATTCAAATCCAAGCAAATCAATCTTAGATGCACCAGAACGCTTTGAATTAAATTCAATGGTTAACATTCAATCGACAGACATGAGATACTCATATACTTAAAAAGTCTTTCTTCAAAGTTGATTAAATAATTCAAACCAACCAAAACAATACGAATTCAAACTCTGGTTGACGAAATACCAAAGATGAGAGCATAAATTACGACAAATTGAAGAAAGAATCAATACCAGCCTACTGTGGCGTAAATAATAAGCACGCTTTCTCAAATTAGAATGCGCATTTTATCATAGGTGAGAAGACGGACGAATCAAAGTTGAAAGAAAACCTTGAAACAACTTTGAGCGTCCTAACTCGTAGGATAACTGATACGACAAAACTAGAGAAATAAAGTGAGAGAAAGAGAGCATACCTGGCGCAACGTCTGGATTCAGGAACATCACTGATGTGCGTGGAGCTACTGGCTTGTTAAACAACCGAAGAGCGCAGGAGGGAGACAGAGAGAGACAGGGAGAAGCAAGGAATCTGATGCTATACGCAGTAATATTCCCAGCGGGTAAAGCCATCCCAAATATTCCGCGGGAATATGCTCCAATCAGCACTCCAATGCGCCACAAGACTGGGACGACCCCCCACCCTGTCGTTTTAGTCCCTTGTTTTGCAGTTCCCGGGTAACTTGAGCGGTATCAAATCATCAAATGGGAAGTTGACGAAGATATTATATGTTAATTTATAAAAGCACAGCTGATTTTTTGTGTGCTACACTTAGGTATCCTCTTATAAGAGATAATTTTATTCGAAACATTATTAAGTATTAAATGTAAGCACTTCTTTTAGTGGAAATTTAATTTTTAATTTGTCATTTTGTGAAAAATTAGCTCCTTCCTTTAAACCAAATCCTATTAGTAGGTACAGCTGATTTTAGTAGTGGGCAGCCCCGCATTTCAAGAAACCTTTTGTTTTGTCTGGGAAACACTTTTGTTCTATTGGGCCCAATACAGGTGTATATATTTGAAATAACCAAGCAGGCCCAATTAGTTAGCCCGATTATAAGTACAGTCTCGGTTAGGAAGGGCTACTAATCATCAGACGGAAACGGCAAATCATGAAAGCCCTAAACGCTACATATAACGGAAATCAGAGTGCGCGTGATCCACCAATGGGATTGGGTCTAACGAAAGGGCTAGTTCCTCACAACTTCGTAAACAAGGTTTGAATCCCTACTGAAAAAAGTACCCACATTTAGTACTTGACAGTATTTCGAATAGAATTGCCTCCAATCAATAGGAAGATACGTATGCTTTAGCAAAAAAAAGATTGCGCGTGATCCATCAAGTCCTAGAGGAAGCCCAATTTCAAGTCGACAGAAACGACGTCGTTGAAATGGTAGCTTCTTCAACAGAAAAACCCTTCTCCTGGCCTTAGCCGTTGCAAAGTTTTACTGGGTTGGCTCTCTGCAACAGTCATGGCTGACGCACCAAATGCTCAATCCCAATGGGAATTCGGCTGGTAACTCTCTTTCTCCCCCTCTCTCTGTGCCATGTCTGTTTACCAAGCTATTGTTGATCATCTAACTCTGTTTTTAATGTGATGTATTTGACTTTGTGTTCAAATACAATGCTTTTACTTATCTAACCGCTTGAATTTGTTCTTTACGGACCATGATTATGAAGCTATATTTGTCTAGGAGATGAATTATTGTGGGTTATATTTATTTTCTTCTCTTTTTACGAAGCATCAACACCTTATTCTGATGTAATTATTGTAGGCTTGATTCGCATATGCTTTTGACTCCTGGTCGACAAGGGGAACAAATTAACCCGTTGATATTTTAAGCTGTTGGAAATGGATTGTATAGGTTATTCTCGGATTGTTGTAACTCATTTATCTGACTAACCCCATGACTGAAATTTTCAACCTTAGTTTCTCTTATGATTCTGATCTCTCTTTGATGTTCTGTTCGTAGTTGCTTTGCCTTTCAAAGTAAAGAAAAATGTACTCATTGGTGCAATTCTAGTTATAAAGTTGAGTGATGCAGTTTACCGTCGATTAGCTTCCTGTGATGAACTATGTTATTTACATCTGATATTGCAAATATTTAACCATCACTTGTGGTTTTTTTGAGGTAATAATAATGTGTCAGTGCTGTCTAAGTATCCACGAGAACTTGAGAATTTTTCTTGTGCCTTATCACCTTATCAAATGTCAAGAACAGGTTTCAATTCGCTGAAGTATTGGGGCTTGTCTAAAATTCTAATTTTTTGTTCTGTGTCATTAAGTTTGGCATTTGACATAATTCCGTGTCCTAGGGCTTCAGGTGATGCTCCTGAATGTAGGATTCAGTTACTTCTCAAGTACCCAAAAATTCTCAAGTTTTGGAATAAATCGGTTAAATTTTTGTTTGAATTAAGTAAACTAGTGATGAATGGTGCAATACATGTGGAAAGATTCCATGCTCTGGAGAGGACATTTTATAGGAAGAAGCTTAGCTTTGAAAATTCTTTGGTTTGGCCTCTGTGCTTAAACTGTTGCTAACTAGTCTGTATTTAAAAGAAAAATGGTATTCTTAATCTCTAACATCTCACTTGAAACTGTTATTACTACTATGTGCAGTGACCTTGAAGTGGATTTTGGGTCTGAAGAGAATGCTTCCATAGTACATGCCGCCTTATCTGTTGATAAGGAGGTAACTAATTTAAAGATATGAACTTTCTGCTGCTTCCTTGATAACATCTAATTTTCCAACTAGAATTTGATTCAGTTTCATCTCTGTTGTAGTTGCAACCAGACAAGGTAAAGCGACTTATGACAGTTTCTAAAGGAAAGCTTTCAGTGTGAGTATTCTCTCTGCTTGATAACACTTAGATGTTCTTGCAAATGAGTGTTTGGTTACTCATGGAGTACATCATTTTCTATTTAAGTGGATGCAAAAGATGTTATTAAAATGAAATTTGCATTGATGTTGTAACTGCAGTCTCAACTTTTAATCACTATAAAGTTATCTTTCAAGTGTTTCGCTCAATTTGTATTACTTATTTTCTCACACCTCCAATTTTTTCTATTTCAGGCACTTTGAGGCAACAGAAGCCAGATTTCTTCGGGCATCATTCAGTGCTTTTGTAGATGTGCTTACCCTAGCCACAAAAACAATTGAAGAGTTTGGTCAAGGAATGGAGTTGTGATATGTGCTTGACACTTGTTAGGCTCTTCAAATGTTCTGTAATATTGTAACTCCAACTACTGTTACATATCTGCCTTCCCTAAAAAATTTTTATAGTTCATCTGTACTTGTTAATCCCATTATTATATTGGATTTTTTTGAGATTAGCAAACAGTGACACTGATAGGACTTTAGATACTGTTAGCAGGGCATTGGTTAATCTTGTTTTGTAATTTTATTTGTACTCTTGTTTTTATTTTCTTAAACTGCATAACTCTTCGATGAAAAACAAATAAGAATGAGAGAGTCTCCAAAAATTTGTGTGCAAATCTCCTTTACTAGATGATTGAGCATACAGAATATTGCATGTGGAAAACTAATGCGCAAGTGAACGGAAAACAAATTTCATATTCTTGGTTAAAATAAAAAGTTCATTAAATAATAATGAAAAAATATAAAATAAACACTCCATAATTATATCTCCTCTGTTCTTCACCATAATTTTATATCTTCTCCGTTTTTCATGCAAGTGAAACTGATTACTGCGCCAGTGATTATGCCAACTAAACCAAAATGGAGAGAAAAGCCGAATTTACAACTCGTGAGAATGCAATCCATTGTAACACAAAGATCGTATTACATTGAAACGCCACACAAAATGGCTATGGGAATCTCATTAGATCATGAAGAATCCCTCTCATAGCTAACATTTAAAACAAAAGGAAACCAATAAAAAAGAAAAGGAAAGAAAAAAAAGAAAATTTATGGCATATATGTTCATTTGAAGGACACGAGAAACAATCAACCCAAAATGGTTAAAAAAATGGCAAGCAAAACTCCAGTTGTTTCTACCCTCATGTTCTTGGGTCTCTTAATTTCAACTAGCTCGACGCCAATCAGTACTCGTCCAAGTATGAGTAGAGCATATCATCCTTCTTTGACTTACGCCTGCTGAGTAAGGCCTTTAGGAGTCTTTTACTTTTACTGGGAATTTGCTCAACATCCTTCCCGTTCTCCCTCTCAGCAGTGAGTCGCATTGAATATGATTTGCGAGGCTCAGAAGGGTACTGGCAGAAACATAAATCAGAAGCAGTGAAAAAAACATTTCAGAACCCAGATCAATTTCAAATACAGAACTTGGTCAGTATCGAAATCATTAACTATACTGCAATTGATGAACTGAGACAAAAACAAAGTATGGTTTACTTACCCTTGGTCTTACAGGAGGATTTGGTGTGGTTGGTCTACTTGAGTTTGGAGTTGTGGGTCTGCTACTAGACTTTGGTGTTGTAGGCCTACTTGACAGAGATCCAGTTCGCAAAAGTGGAAATCGGTACGGTGATGTTGCCCTCTTATCTATAGTTCATGCATAGATTGTAGATTCTAACATCAGTAAGAGAATTTCGAACCTTTATGTGTAAAATGACAAGCAACTATAAGATGAAGCTATACAAAACATGCAGACAACCTAAATCTTTCTTGGGCGTGCTAGAAGTGAATGAAAAAGCTCCTGACTTTTGAGGTTGTAAAGGTGATGGGGATCTTCCTTTGCTGCAATCAAAGTGAGACATTATATCATGTTCCTCTAATTGTGCTATTCAGTAAACCTTGATTTGCAGATATATGCAAATACCTCACTGTAGAAGGTGGGGTCTCTCTGATTGTAGCTCGAACAGCTTCATGGAACAAATCAGAAGAAAATACGTTTAGTTAATGTTAAAGGTAATTCTTTGAATATATTAAATGAAAACTACGAAGAGAGATCAGAAAGAGATACCATTCCTAAAGTGATGCCAGTCATCTTCATCATCTAGATTGCATCCTATGTATTTTGATCTTTTTCTGTTGGCACCATGGATGGTCTCCCCAACTGAAAGCATGAGTTTAAGGAATATGAACATGATGAGCATGCAAAGGCATCATTTCTAACCAATGACTGGAACAAAATACGATGAAAAGAGAACAGCCTCGTTTAGAATTTCAAGATGGAGTCGAGCAGAATCAAGAATATCGCATAAACTTGCCTGGCAGAATGTATCGCTTGTGATATTTAGGAGTATTTATCACCAGTGACTGTTGGGTCCGTCCCTCATGATCCATAAAATCTTGGCATGTTCTTATTCTCTAACATCAAAGAAAGGGTCAATCTTCAAAGCCATAGCAACGAATTAAGATTAAGCTTTGACCTGAATTTTAGCATGATTGGATTTTAACAACCCCACAGGTACCAAGACTTCTATTATGAATTGTGCAGAACATGACTCAACCTGTCCACTACTGACGGGTATATAAAATTTATTTTAAAATAGTAACTGTTCACAATTTGAGAGAAATCGTAAATCTACAGTAACCTAAGTTTTACTTTTTGTGTGTGGGTGGATACAAAAGCAGATAGATGGATAGATAAGTCCATGTTACTTCAAGACGACAAAATAATAATGATTGTTTTCCTACCCCAATAAATTATATAATACCCACTGACTCATTCTGATGATCCCATAATGAATTATGAGAGTATATCAAATTTTCTCTTCAGCATTTACTTTCATGTTCAATTCATTTTCTTTCTGCAGCTAAATGGAGGGTACATCATTATACCTGTTGAATACAGGATGCGCGTAGCTCAGCTTCAGAGACTTCAACAATTTTCTCATCTAACAAGTCGTTCACCTTATAGGTCACAGAACCTATATGGTCCACTGTATTTACAAGAGCTTTTATGGCATAATCCTTCAGTGTCTCTACCACGCTGCCAGAATAATAAAGATAGAAAGAGAAATAAAACAAACAGTGAAGGAGTCGAAGTGTATAATAATGCTACTATAAATACAGAACAGAGATATCAGAGTCACTCACATCTGTTTTTGGTCATCATTGGTGTATGAGAGTTCAAAATACTCGGCTGCAGAGTATAATTGTGTTCTCAGATTCTTCAAATCCTACGAAACAGATTAAAACAGAAGGCTTATCAAAACTTCTCTGCGCTAAAACACACCTAATTAAAAGGTTTGCTCTAAGTCAACAGCATTGTTACATATGCAGTAAAGAGGTGATACCTTGAGACAATCATCAAAGAGCAAGCTCTGGTGCATGAAAACCTCGTCATAATTGGAAGCCTCCCGAGCGATGGGCTGGGTTGAAGTTGTGATCTTCCCCATGGATATACAAAACTGGAAGAAGACCCCTCCTCTTCATGAGAAAT
>NW_021633880.1:0-67191 GCF_004799145.2 Neltuma alba
CACACCTCATTTTAACTTTACATAATGTAATCACGGCAAATCCACGCAGGTTTGCGTATACTCTCTCTCATTCTTAATATAAAAATTAGTTTATATTTTAATTTAGTTCTGAATATAAAATTCTGTATTCCATATTTATTATTTTTTTTAAAATAATTCTTATAACAGTTACACAGGTTAAAACTTTTATTAAATAATAGTTCTAGCTAATTATACATATTAGTAAAAGTATTCTAAAGAAGATAACATTTATTTATTACAAATAATTGACTTGATTTTTTATTTACTTAAATGAATTAACTAATTTTATATTAAAAATAAAAATAATACTAGAGTATGCTTGTCCGTCCGCTGGAACCAGAGCGAATCCCACGCCAGCTGCATCCGCGATCCACCAACTAGTCGTTTAGCGTATTCATTCTGATTAATTAGATTCAGATTCGGATTATTCAATTCGAAGTTTGAAAATGTTTTTAAAATATACCGAATCAATGTAAAGCCTCAATTTTGAAATAGTGAGATTAAAACTAAAATACTCATGGATTTCCATGGTTTATTTTATTGTTTCTGAAGACGAAACAAAGTATAACGAGAGCACTCTGCTTCGGTCCAAGCACCAAAGCTCTCGGCTAATTATAAAGTCCCGCTAAAAGTTCATCGTTAAAGCGAAAACTGGTAATTATAATTTCATTGTTTGGCCAATAAATGGTTGTTGATTATATTTTGAATAAGACTGATCATGATTTGACCTCTTAAGAATCTTAACCCGTAAATACCAACAATTCCCACTCCAGCTCTCTACTGGAAGCATGGGAAGCGAAAACAGGACATAGAATTTTTTTTAGTGACTAAATAGGTTTTTTAATAAAAAAATAAATTTATAACGCAATTAATAATTACTGAAATTTATTGAAATTCTACTAAACTTATTATTTCTGCAGCCCCCATCTATCTCGACCAAAAACTAATTAAATCCATCAATTATTACTTTTAATTGTTGAAAATGTTAATATTTTAAACTATTATTCAGTAAAATGCTATTTTTATATTACAGGGATATCACATCTCAAAACACTATTCCGTGCTAAATGATAAAATACCCATAAAATATATCGCACACGTTTAAAAATGATCCGATAATTAAACTAAATAACATACTGTCGCACAAACTTTTTTCCCCCGCTTTCCAGATAACGGAAGGGATGCGAAGGCAAAGACAAATCATTATCCATGGTTAGGCCAAGGCACAGCAAAAGCTATATAGCTATTTAGAGATCGTAACACAATAGTTAAACACACGCACACATTGAAAGCAACGGATAACACAGTTACGTGGTGTCGTGTGGAGAACCCAATGACATAAAAGGGACAAGAGTCAGAGACCAAAGGGCAGGCCGAGCACAAATAATAGTACTAATAAAACAATAAAGCTTCCATTAATTTAATAATAATTAAAAAAATCTCTAAACAAATGGATAATATTATATTTATATCATCTGGCCTAGGCCGTCTGCCTACTCCTGCCATTAAACCAAACTTTGCGATAATATTGCCCACCCATCCTAAAATTCGGCTCTGCAAATCAATATTAATTAATTAAATGCATAAATATGTCAAGCACCATTCGTCGTGATCCTAAAATATTGAAGCAATTGATTGGCCCCTAGCCCCCATTGGTCAACTGATCCCTTCCCACCACCAAGTGTTAATAATCCGATGGAATTTGTCCATTTAATGGAACAGTTCCATTCACCGAAAAATCAGGTCGTGCCGATTAAATTTGATGAGAAGCTATCGAATTAAATTGAAAATTCATAATCAGCTAAATGAAGTTAATAACATGCTATCTTATATTCTCTTCATTTTGAAATAAGGGCTTTTTTCGATTAAAAGGCATATACTACATTTGATTCTAATTGTAAGACTTGGTTTGTAAACTGTAAATGAGGTTTTATAATTAAAATTTGAGATCTTATATAATAAGTTAATAACACATTAGACTCTGATTCGTCAATTATAGCGGAATTCTTGAAATGCGAATTGCTTCTTAACAGCTCCGAAAATGGCCAGTGCGGGCTGTCATCACAAGAAAGGCACGCAAGACAATTGTGTTTCAGGCAGTATTAATCAGCGTAATAAAAATCGATAATAGCAGGTGGTTTTCACGGCCATTTCAGTCATCCACACATGAACTCCCTAATTAAACTAATATCCGTAATTTATGTAACCCAGTGATTGAAAAGAAGTGATTCAATCAATTACTCAGTGAAAGTAATTAAATTAAGGGATTTAAGAAAGGGGAGGAACTGATATATGCGAGGGTGTGGATATTTAATTTGGACATTCAATTCGAAATTCAAATGGAAACTCGTGCCAAAACAAATTCAAATGGAGACATTATTATAAACGCCATTAAGTATGGTTGAAAATGAGAAGGCATGGAAAGGTCCACGGGTTCCACTTTAAGGCACAGAAGCGGGGAGCATGGAAGTGAAAGCTGGGGAGAGAAGTGAGATTTTGGCATGTTTGGTATCAAAGTTAGCTTCCGCGGAAGTCAAGTTTCATTAAAATTGGTGAAATTTATTTCCTCAGACAAACCTATGAAAGTCTCTGTTTGAATCCATGGAATTGACTTATTTTTTTCCGCAGTGTAAAATGTTTTTGTTTTAAAATAATGTGGCACAGATGTCGAGTTTTTTTGAGAAAGTGACCGTTGCCGGAGGCAGCTATGGATGGTCCGGCGGTGGTCATGGTTTTGCTTGGTAGGAAGAGGTTTTTTCCACCGTTAGGACATTTTGGTAACTTCAAATAAAATTCCTGTACATGAACTTTGTGAAGGAATCCCAGAAGCGATGCCTTCCCTGTGAAGGCCAAATTCTTTTCATGCTCTCCATCCATATATAGTAGGTCCCCACTATACTCAATTTGATTGCTTCTCTTTCTATCTCTGCACGACACAGGCTTCTCTAATAGCTATCCACCTAGCTTGTCGCTGCGAGGGTCAGGAATATGCTTAGCCATGTGGGGTTGGGTTCTTGGAGAATTAGAGACCAAGCAAATGATCTCAACTGGACTGGCTGGCTTGAACAAGAGTATTTGTGCGACACTGAGATTTAACTTTATACCTGACAGAGAAGGCAAAGGAAGGCCGGCCATGAATAATGTTTGATGAAGATAAGGTTTGAATTTTGTAGTGCAGGTGTCATGATTGGTAGCGAGCAAGTTTGAGAACACGTTATATGATAAAGTGGCACGCACACACCACTCGGAATGATACACCCGCATGTTCCACAACACATGCAACGTCTCAATCCATACTCTCCATAGAATGCTTTCTTTCACGCTCTTTTGTGTTTCTTGGCGGTGAGAAGCATGCTTTCGCAACCGCCTTGTTAATGAAACGGACCTATCAACCACGAGCTGTTTTAATGGCAGCGCCATATCCCCCAAACTTCAATATTCCTGCCACACCTAACCTGGAAGGTCGAGACTAAAAAAGTTCTCGGTAACTCCATATTTATTCTGTATACCGTAAAAGTACTTTTAAAACTATAATTTTATTTATATCCAAACACTTCCAAAGAGTATTGAAGAACTGTTTCTTTTTTCTTTTTTGTTTTGTTAAAGCAAATGTGTCATCTTAGAAGCAATTCTATTTGAACCACTATTAGGCACTAAATGTGAGCATATTTCCCAGTAAGGATTTAAATCTTGATTCATCATATTCCTGCCACACCTGACCCGGTACTAAGGGGGTTTTAGGTAACCCTAAAAATACTTTTTTTTTTTTCAAATCGAGACAAACGCTTTCACATATTTACTTCATATACCGTAAAAGCACTTTTAACATTATAATTTTATTTGTACCCAAACATCCTTCTATTAGAAATGATCCTATTCAAGGCACTCTTAGGCACTAAATATGGACACTTTTCCTAGTAGAGATTCAAATATTGATTCATTATATTGTGAGGGATTAGTCATTTTCTCTAGACCTACCTCCACTAGTAGAACTTTTTTCTTTTTTTTTTAATAGTCATGGACTATAGAATCACGGAAGCTTTGTTCAGCTGGCACTCTCTGGTAGTCAAGCCCAGACTCAAGTGCAACACGAAAAGGATAAACTTAATGGACCAGAAAGTCTGAGAGCCAATTCGAAATATTTTGACAACCAATTCGGAATATTTTGATCTTATCTGGATCCCTACTCTCTTGTTGGGCTTTTTCTTGGTCATTGACTTATAAGCATTTAAGCCCGATTTTACCACTGACCTTTTCATTTTTCCGTGAGCTCGGCCCAGATGTTTAGCCTTTCTGTTTGGCGGCATTTATAGCTAATATGCAACAAAAAAGGGATGGCTAATTAATTATGATTATAATTATTGCTGCCAATGTGTGTATATTGTTGGCGAGCGATTTATAAATATCTCTGTAAGTGCTCTTTGAACTTAAAGACATGTTTTGATCTTTATGAGTCCTCCAAATTCAACTCATCTAAGGTTTTGTATGACAAAAAAATTCATGATTATAATTTTATATACATCAAGTTTTCAAATAAATTAGAGGATTCAAATCCTTTTATATCTGGGCAGAAACACAAGGCAATTTCAACATGTCTATTGTGTTTATTTGAAAACTACAAAAATCAGAAATGATATAAATGCTCAATATTATCTCGCCTAATAGAATTACTTAAATCGGTGGCACGATGCTTTGATAGTGATAGGGCTTATGGACGAGTTATTCATTTATTGTTTGATGTTTGATGATGGACAAGGCAACTCATCTATTTTTCGTTATAGAAGTTACTTTCAAAGTGATGTTAGTTTCCTTCTTTTGTAACAGGCCGAAGCGCAAAAGGTCACCTTTTTCTGTTTTAGGTAAAAAGTATCAAGCCCATTAGCCCAATGACAACATGGATGGCCCACAAGTTCATGCGACCGTAGGTGATCATCTTACAGCCAGCATTGCCCGGCATGTGTGAAAAGGGGTAACCGGACCGGACGGAGACACCCCTGGAACCATCCAGATGAGATTGTCTAACCTTACTCTTCACATTCGCGCGTGTGCTATACCGCCACCCCCCTCTCCGCGCCACCTCCGACTTTCAGCGCGTGCGCGTCCCTTTTCAGGTTTTGTTATTTTTTTTTGGGGCACCAGGGTTCTTAAACGTGCGGCCTGCGAGGCAACGGAGTTTAAAGGCTATGACCCGTTTCGCAGAGAAGATCCGCCTTTCTTCCCTGGTCGTCAAACCGACCCGTTTTCTCTCTCAGAAGCTTACTCTCCTCTCTCTCTCCACCTTCCATCTCTGCAAGACCCTTGTTCGCTCTGTACTCAACAAAACCCTCTCCTTCCTCACCATGGACAGTTTATTCACCGATCACGACGATTACTTCTGGGACCTCGATTCCCGTCCCCAACGTCGCTTCGGCCGAGAAGAAGAGCCTCAATTGGAGAATGAGCCCCTCTACTTGGTTCTTTACTGGTGATTCACTTCTTCTTGTTTCCTTCTTATCTCATTTATGATTGCCCATGAAATGAATTAAATAAATTGGAAAATGGAGATGGACTGAAAGGCATTTCTTTGTTTTGCCGTATTCCCCTCCTCCAATCGTTCTTTTTGGAGGGAGGGTGCCCTGAGAGGTTCAGTTACGTCTCCGTGTCGACAAAGACGTAGTCAGCGTCGGATCCTTGTCCCTTAAGCAACTGGAATACCGGTCACCGGCGAAAATTATGGATGAATCAATTCGTAACTGATGTTCCTTTGCTTGCCCTAATGATTTTATCAGTCTTTGTTAACTTTACTTTTAAGATTTTTTTTTTTCGCGCTGCAATCGCGCTCTTCTTTCCCCCTGGATTGCAGGTGGTGGAAGGAAGTACAAGGGGATGCTGATCGAGGAGAACATGTCCTATACACTGTATCAACGAACTCTGATTTCGAGTCTGACTCAGAAATTGTGCTTCAGTTAAGGAAGGAAGACAACCAGAACGAAACTATGAATAGTGAGGTGGGATCTTCAGGCCGTCAATATGCGTTGGTTCCTGAAGGTTTGTGGTTGCGTGCTCTTAAAAGGTGAGCCTTAAAATCAAACTCACGCGCACATTCTGCCTTTTACATTTCCCTTTAAACTCATTTATAGGTCGCTGTTTATTGAAAGAGCAAAATGTTGACGACTTATCGAATGCCTTCATTGTGGTCATCTTTCTGTGTCCCAAGATGGGAATTCTTTATCGCAATTGTGTCTAATGCCACAATGCAAGACCGCCTTGTCTGTAATTTCAAAATTATTACATATAAGCGACATTGTTTACTCATAGAACAATGCCTCAAACTCTGTGTTATTTTATTCATAGCATTGCACCTTCTTCCATATCTGCCTGGCCGATTTGTAAATTTAATTGGTGAACATGTTACATATGTTGACTAGTGAACCTAATCTAGTATTAAATCCCTCCTATAAAAGGAGGCGGCTGTAGTTGTTACCTGCTATAACTTTTAAAAGTTCTATTCATTTGTTTTCAAAAGAAACAGTGAAACTGTGAATAAGCAGCAAGATCACTTTACTATTGCTACCTTAATTAATGCTGAAGTGCCCTTTCATCAGCCAGGGGAACAGAAAATATAATAATGTTCAGAATTCAGAACTGAAATAATGGAGAAAATGAATTCCACAGCCACAGCTTGGATTTCTTGTTAGGGGTTAGCTCACTTGGTGCACATGCCCTTATAAAATTCCGTTGCTATACTAGATGCATCAACCATCAGGTCCTGTAGAATGGGAAGCCATAATGCTTTCACGTCGTGATTCTTTGGCCCCCACACTTCCTCTGTCACCGTAGCAGAACTCATGTGGCACTATTGTTCTATAAACGGCTTCATGTGTGTGTTTTTGGAAATTGAGTTTTGATTAGCATTTCTCTTGCCAGATGCTATCCGCATATTAATTTGAATTCGCTCATTAAGTTTAGGAATAACATTCATCTGTTGATATTTCATGGTGGATCTCTTTTCATTACAGGTTGTAATATTTTTCTGAATTGTTCTTCATGATGACATGTTTTTCAGAAATTGAGTCTGGACTCATTTCACTACTCTTGTAGGTGTAATGATTACGATAATGCAGTGAAGGATTTTGGGAGCCTCTGCTATACAGATGATTGTTCGCCAGATTTGTTCTCCTTGCAAGTTAGGATATTTGTTTCATGGGAAACAAATTCTTTGGTAGCAAAGATAAGCCAAAAGGTTTGATTTTAATGATACTCTTGGTTTCCTCTTCTGGATGGATCTTACCCCACAGATGGCATTTGATTTTCTATTTATCTTTAAGTAGCTCTATGTTACCATTGGCTAACAATAGACAGCATGGTTTCAGGAAAATATGGTTGATGTCTACATGAAAGCCGGCAATATTTTCAGCTCTGAATATAAGCCAGTGAGTTATTTGACAATTAATTTTCTAGAGATGTTATTGTACATGTCCTGGCTTTTATTTATAACATGGAACGTGCAGGTACACATTTTGGACTTCTCCGGCCAGACAACACAATTTTTCATAGACGATAACGAGTATTCTGGGCAACTTGAAAAAGGGGTGAGTTGCAAACTCATCTCCCCTCCCCCAGGGAGGTTTTCCATCACTATATCATGGGTTTGTGCTTCAGTTTGAGGTGATTTGTGCTATATCATACGAGCAAATAGAGACTCAAAAAATTAAGACAATTGTCTAAATCACTTGAATTTATGAATGTCAACAACAAGCACTTTAAGTTAAACTGTGAACAAAGCACAAGTCCAATGGACTCTGTGCTGAAACTTATTCTTAAACAAGAGTAATTGGGGTGGCAATGATGTTTTTTGACCATTCAGTCTCAAGGGCTTTGATACCATGCCACAGACCGTTTCAGCCAAGAAGCTTGTGATTAAATCAAGATAAACCGTGATGCCAATGACTGTTCATTGAGGACTAGGATGTGTCAATTGAGAGCATAAAAATTGAATGAAGTTGCTGCGGCTGCTAAATTTGATTATATATTTAACTTTTACATGGATTGAAATATTTGTGAGTTAATTGACTTCTTGATGAGCTATTTAACTTGTAACCTTCTACAAATTTTGATAGTGGTATTTACTGTAAGAAAAAGATGGTCAGTGTCCTAGGTTGTTTTCCAGAGGATGCTTTGGGCTTTTGATTATAAATTCAAATGGACCCTAGAAATTTTATGGCCTTTTTCCGTAATAATTCCAGTTATCTGTTAGAAAGTTATTGTTAGTTTTGCAACACATGGAATCTTCAGATTCAGTCTTTTTATAACGTTCATGCTTCATCTTTGTCCATGCAGGTTCTCCTGGAGCTGCAAGTTTATGGACTTTCTGATTCTATAACGATTAATGGAAGCAATGAGATGTTTGTAGATAGATATACAGTTGGATGTTCGTCTCACAGTGGCACTGTTATGATGAATGGGACCACTCACAATGTGAATTCCAATGTAACAGCTATCAATTCTTTTCGAAGGAGTAGCTATAAAGCTGTTGGTTCTTTGGGCTTGACAGGATTACAAAATCTTGGAAACACTTGTTTTATGAATAGCGCCATTCAATGTCTGGTTCACACCCCCAAGCTTGTTGACTATTTTCTGGGAGATTACCGGAAAGAAATAAATTATGAAAATCCCTTGGGAATGAATGTACGATTTAGATTTTCTTTCTTGGTTTTACATGGTCATTTCTGCCTCTTTCAAGTATCTTCCTTTTGGCATCCCTGAGTTTCTCTGTTTCCATTTGAAAACTTCTTCAGGGAGAACTTGCTTTAGCTTTTGGGGATTTACTTAGAAAGTTGTGGTTTCCTGGAGTGAGGCCTGTGGCACCAAGAATGTTCAAGATGAAGCTTGCTAATTTTGCTCCTCAGTTTAGCGGTTATAACCAGCATGATTCTCAAGTTAGTACTTTTCATTTGCTATGTGATTTGCATGTTAAAACAATTTTAATTTCCCTGATCCTTCTACTCATAGTCAATGAATTTTGGATAATTTTTTAGGTGAAATAATTTCTTCGTATGTGAGGTGTCTGCAGGAACTTCTTGCTTTTTTGTTGGATGGACTCCATGAAGACCTTAATCGTGTAAAACGCAAACCATATCATGAAGTTAAGGATGAAGATGGCCGTCCAGATGAAGAAGTGGCGGAAGAATATTGGCGTAATCACCTTGCTCGCAATGACTCCATAATAGTTGATTTGTGCCAAGTGAGTCTTCGCCTTTTTTTCTCCTGATGTTATGTGAAAAATCCTATATCCTTGTCTCTTGGCTTTCATGTGTTCCTTAGTGTACAATGGCCTGTAGGTTTCTGATGTCTTAGTGTTAAGAAAAAGAATAGAATAGAAAGATTTAGAGAGAATCAGAAAGTAGAGATTAGAGGAAAGAAACCAGAAAGAGGAGAGAAGAACATGAGAGACTAGGGGAAGTAGAGGAACAGAAGAGGAAACGATAGATGGCAGAGAACATATATGAATAGTGCACTTTCATTAATCTGAACAATAAATCATACATTTGGATATCCTTTGCTGTTTATTTATAATATCATAGGCTTATCTATAATCTATCCTAACAAACTTAACAAACTAACGGAAATACAGTAAAACACGTTGCCTGTCCTTAATATTTAAAATTAATTACAGTTATACATCAGTTTGAGTTTCTATACCTGTGACAGATAGAAAATTGAGAGTCTTGATAGAAGAAGTCCTCTTATTTGTCCCTAGCAGAGGATTTGAGTACAATATGTTGGATTACTGCTTATGAATGGATTGCTGGGTGTGGTGGAAGAAGTTATGGTAATGTAAAACTGGCAATTAGCTAACACTGAGCCCAACTTTCCTATTAACAGGTTCAACAGTAAGTCCTGGAATTTATGTGCTATAAAAGTGACGTATTGAAAAATGTATAATTGCCTGTGATTCCAATCATGATTTGACTTTTTGAGAAATCCATCTGGTGTTGGTTTGAGGATCATTTTATTTGTCATATGTTTGATTTTGGATGCTATGCTACTTTGCATGAGATGATTACCTGTTTTAAAAGCAAACTTATTCTGTTCCTTTTCTTATAGGGTCAATTCCGTTCAACATTGGTCTGCCCTGTTTGCAAGAAGGTTTCTATCACTTTTGACCCTTTTATGCACCTATCTTTGCCATTACCTTCTACTACAATGCGGACGATCACTTTGACTGTCCTGAGCACTGATGGGAGTGCTCTGCCTTCCGCATTTACCATAACATTACCCAAGAGTGGCTTACTGAAGGATCTTATTAAGGCCTTGGGTGATGCATGTTCCTTAAGAGATGATGAGACCCTCTTGATAGCCGAGGTAAGAAGTTGTATTTTTAAAGAGGAATTGGATTATATTTTAGGGTATCAATGCATTACTGGTGGAATGAAGCATATTTGAGGTAGTTGCCTTTAATTTCCTGGGAAAGTGCTAACAATTGTCAAGGACTTGCTTACTGCAGATATACAGGAATCGCATCTGTCGTCTGTTGGAGGAACCATCTGATTCGTTAGCCTTGATTAGAGATGACGACAAACTAGTTGCTTATCGACTGCCAAAAGATGAGGCTGGCCCCTTGGTTGTTTTCATGCATCAGCAGGTGACGAAGTAAGCTTTCTAAGCATGATAATGATATTTTAATTAACTATGTCAGTTTTGTTCCTACAGTGTGTTTGTATGTTTTTGTCCTGCGTAAGTTTGAAAATGAAGAACTTAGGTTCCGTTCTACATCGTGTGTGAATTTTACCATTTTAGGTGATCAAAGAATCAAACAAATTGCCCTAGGATGGTAATATGAATGACTTGTACAAAATTAGAATTTGATAACAATTCCCAAAGGAATGTCATCTTAATTTTCTTCATTCTGCTCATTATGAACATATGAAGTACCAGTCCTTCAAGAGACGAGGTATATATGCATGATACTAATTATTAATTAGTTACTTTAAAACCTTCTACGATACTCCTAAAAATTGAGTAGATTTGACTTTTTATAGCTATCAGCTTCGCAAGACGTTTTAGCACATAGTAGACATAGCCTAAGGGCACTTTCATATTTTTCTTTATGTTGTCCGACTCACATATGCCATTGCAAACTTTCTGAGAGCTAATGTGTGCTGCTTGTGTCTCAAATAGAATTAAGTGAAACGGAATAAAATATTGGAGGATTGTTGTATAAATCTTCATTCCTTTTGGTGTGTTTTTCAGGCGACTAAGTGTGTTTTTTGTATTATTCTACTGCTGGCTATTTACCTGCTCCTTCCTGATCTTTGGAGTCTGCTTTGTTTGCTGTGCAATTTTTTTTTTTTTTTTTTGGTTCAGGCAGTGCAGTTTGGGGAGGGAGAGGTTGGTAGAGAGTTTGTTTGGCATTCCTATTGTGGCAAGGTTGCCCAGTGTTTCCTGTGGATATGACATTCGTAGGGAGTTTCTGAAGTTAATTAATCCGTTTCTGATGCCCTCTGAAGATTTCTTAGATGAGCATGATGATGATATTGAAGTTAGTAAAGATAATGAGTTGAGCGATGCCACTAGCTCTACGTGCTTGGAAGGTGATTCGGATTCAGATTTGGAGGCTGACTTTAAATTCTACCTAAATGCACCGGTAGGGACAGATAATGGGGAGATAAAAATGAATAAACCATTACCATTCACACTGCTACCCAAAAAGCTGGAGGTTGCTGTCCTATGGTCAGATAAGATGATAGAGAGATATGATACATGCCTACTCAGCTCGTTGCCTGAGGTTTTCAAGCCACAGTTATTCAGTAAGAGAACACAAGAATCTGTTTCTGTTTACAGGTGCCTTGAAGCATTCTTAAAAGAGGAGCCTCTTGGGCCAGATGACATGTGGTTAGTATAGATAAACTGTCTTCCATTTTATTTATGAATATGTTTTTTTAAATTATTAATCAAATCTGAGTAATTGGCATTCAAATGCCAGGCTGTTTCATTTTTCAAGTGCCAAATTTTATACGTTAATTTTTGTTCATTATGCCCAAAGGGCCATGCATGATTCAGCTTGTCTAACGTTTCATATTGTAATATGGTGTGCTAATAGGTTCTGTCCTAAGTGCAAAAAGCCTCAGCAAGCGACTAAAAAACTAGATCTTTGGAGATTACCTGAAATTCTTGTTGTTCATTTGAAGAGGTTTTCATTCAGCAGATACTTTAAGAACAAGCTAGAAACATTCGTCGATTTCCCAATCAATGATTTGGACCTGTCAACTTATGTTGCCCACAAGAATAGCCCGTCTTCTCCACATTACGAGTTGTATGCAATCAGCTGTCATTATGGAGGCTTGGGAGGAGGTCATTATACAGCATTGGTTCGTGTAAGTACAGCTTTATGGGAGATGGCTTTTAATCAGTTAAAACAATATTTCTCTTCATTTTTAATTAAGTATTTGATTATTTGCCTACAATAAATTAAATATTTCATTATCCTATCACATATTTAAGACCTGGACAAATACAAACAATGTTGAGGCGTGTATTGACTATAAAAGGTTGAAGGTTTCTGCAGAACAGCTGATATATTTTTTTGCCAGTTTTGTTCTAAAATTAGTTGCAAAATATTATTTTTCGTCAATTTATTGTGGACAGTATAGTGAGTTAATATATTGGCATCCTCGGTTTTCTTTAAAAAGTACTTTGAAAAAGAATAATCAAACAGAAGCTGTTGCTGGCACTCTGGATTGTTAGGTGCTGTTGGTTCTATAAAACCATCTGTGCATATTGTTTATCAATGTTAAAATTTATTATTGGCATTTTGGTGTATTAATTGAAGTTACTCATCCAACTTGTGTTTGCTTGGATGCAGTATGGACATGATAAATGGTACGAGTTTGATGATAGCAGGGTTGTCCCTGCCAGTGAGGACATGGTAAAGACTTCTGCTGCTTACGTTCTTTTCTACAGAAAAGTTTAGAGCCCATTGGGTTGTGATTCACCGAGTGTACAGGGAAGGAAGAAGGATCTAGTCTCGTAAATACCTTAGAAACCACAGGGGAATGAGTAGTAGGTCTTGAGGAGTTTCTCCATTTATTGTTGAGATGATTGGTCATTACATTTCTTGCTACCATGTATGTAAACACCAATCCCTTTGAAATATGAACCAATCTTTTTCGAAACAGATCCTGAAAGAGCAATAGTTAAACAGGATCTCCCCTCCCCCCCCACAAAAAAAAAGGGGGGGGGGACTTTTGATTGATTTTTTGTTTTTGTTTGGACAATTTAGCTCATTTCCCCTCATAGGTAATAGAACTCTCACACATCATGCGCACATCCGCCTTCTCTTCTAACTTGGGATGTACGATCCATAATTCCTGTCTTTTCATAGAGATGTCATTTAAACTTCAAATAAACTCTTGACAAACCTTGATTGTATTTGTTAGCCTAAATAATCTTAATTGTTTTCTATCTTTATATTTAGAAGTTCGTGAAATGTGTAAAGTATATTATTCATCTCCCCCCCTCCTCACGCTTCTAAATTCTAATTACCCAAAATCCTACATGGACCTCTCTTCAAATCTATTGCGATTCTTGTGTTCTGCTACAAGTTAAAAGTTATTCTCTCTATTTTTAAGTGAAACAAACTTTCGTGACATTGTTTTGAGGGGACTGGATTTAGATCTTGACGGGATTTTCATAATTTTGCTAATAATCTATCATATTTCGTATGCGAGGATTATAAAAGTTATATTACTCATGATTTATAAATACTACTATATTTAGTTCTTAATATAAGAGCTAATTTGAGTAGATTAAAAAAATTAGGTAAGTTATATATTTATAATAAATAGATATTGTCTTTTTTAAAGTATTTTTGTTAATCATATATATTAATTAAAATTAGGGGTGTTTAAGGCCGGTCCGTCCTGATCGGCTCGTTCCGGTCCCTGTCTTATTGGGACCGGAACGGGACAAAAAAGGGACTGGGACGGGACGGGGTCGTCCCGGTCCCATCCCGGTTCCTTTTTTTTTTTTTGAATTTTTTGAATTTTTTATCCTATTTATATAATATCATTTTTTTTCATATTTTTTTTAAATTTGAGACTATTGTATGGAACTATGGATATATTTATTTAGAGTTTTTATATTTGTTAATAATTTGAGATTATTGATGATTAGAATTTTTAGCAAGTTTTTATTGTGTTAAAAGCTTTTGTTTAGAGTTTTTAATGACTATTATATGTAATATTTGGAGCTTTTATTTAAGAGTGTCCAAACAAATAAAAAATAAAATAAAAAGATGTTTTTATAAGATTTAAGCTCAAAAAATATAATTAAAAAAATCAGATTTTTTTAAAAAAATTAAAAAAAATATTTTTTGGACGTCCCGGTCCCGTCCCGGATCCATCCCGTCCTGACCGGGACCGGGACAACCCCGGGACACGGGACAGAAAATCTATCCCGTTACTGTTTATCGGGACGGAACCGAGACGGGCCTGTCCCGGTTCCGATCCGTCCCGTGAACAGCCGTAATTAAAATTACCATTTGATAAAATCTTTTAACATGTGTAACTATTACAAAAATTATCTTTTAAAAAAAAATATAAAAAATAAAACATATTAAAATCTTCAATTTAAGACCAAATTAAATGTTAAACTACTACTTTATATTAAGGACCAAAAATAGTATAACTAATTAGTTTTTTATATTATATATAATTTTTTTTAGTGATAAGATATATTTTTTTAATCGAAATATGAAATGTACATAATTTAATCAGTAAGGTACGTACAAATCACAGTCTATTATCATTTATGAAAAAATTATCTTGTTCAGTCAACATGTCGACCAAAAAAATTTTGAACATAAAATTTTCGTGTTCAATATCAATCCTAGTTAGGCAAAAGAATCACGGCACCATGTTCAGTGATTGAGCGCCAAGCGATTACAGTTACGGATAACATAAATCATTCACCGTGCCTCGGAACAAGTTTCACCAGATTCATCAGTTACTACGGACGAAGTTTTCTCATTAACCATTTCTTCCTCAGATTAGTATCCAAAGCTAGAAACATTCTCGCTCTTCTTTCATCTTCCAAGAAGTCACAGGCATCCAATATCAGATCGTCATCCACGTCTGGTATAGTCTGAAGCACACTGATTACATTATCTATAGAAAACTTGTCCTCTTTCTTGTTTTTCTTCGTTAGCGAAGAAACTGAGATCGCGACCATCCTATGTTTCAGTATATCTTGCACTCCCCCGTTACAATTTCTTGCCCTCTTAGACTCGTTCAAGTTCCGAGGCATTTCAGGTTGATGCCTTTTTTGGTGACCAGGAACGTTCTTTTCGCCACCCAAATGCAATGCTTGCTTCTCTGATTTAGAGAGCATCTGAGTTTCTCGTGTGAAGTTCTTGTCACCATTCATATGCTCTTCTCCTTTATGTGCATTAGGTTGCGGCTGAGCATCTCTGGTAGAAGTCTTGTCCTCAGAAAATCCATTTTTAAGATGTGACTTGCTTATGCTCACAGGCATAGTTTCATTCTGGCATATGATGCACATGGCAGGATAAAAAGGCATGCTTTTCATTTTGTATAGCCGAAAGTTGTGATTTGCCTGCAACAGTGAGCAGGTGTGATAGTCAGAATCATTCAAAAAGAAGTACGTAAATAAAGAAACTATGACCAGGAACACGTGGACCTTGATGCATTTATGCCAAGATTGATCATCAGCCACCACTTTCTGTTGCGTCTTATCCCAACTAAACCCTTCTTTGCCAAGGAGAACCTTAATAGAGCAGTAATGTCTCCTCAGGACATTAAACCTGTTCTTCAGAACAACCTTGCCGTAATGACACTCAAATCTATCGTTGAATGCTTCTATCATGTCTGCCCATGATTTCTTCATGAATGTACGACCAATCTTGTTCCCTTTGCGCACATGGTCCAGCATAAGTTCAACAAAGAATTGGTCCATCACCGGAGACCAGTCAATTTTGGTGTGATTGGTCTGACCATCCCCTCTACTTGGAGAACTCTGGTCATCCATTTCTTTTGAAGCTTCTGATAACAGATTACAAATAGTTCAAACTTTGTGTGATTCACAGTAATAAATTAAAATTGAACGAGAAAATCAGAAGACTTTCTTTTAGAACAAACAGACATATCATTCATCATGGTGACATTTTGTTCCTACCTTCACGTTCAAAGTCTACATCAAAACATGAAAGACTATATCTTCCGTCAGCAACTGCATGGCCACAAACTATGCACAATTCGCTATAATAGGGCACGACTTTAGTTCTGTAAGCTTGCAAGTCAGGATGGGCCTGCATATATACTCACGAGCTAATTGCAACGTCAAGTTTATAATTGCTTTTGCAAATGTTCGATGAAAGTGCGTTGTACCTTAACATGTTCATCCCATGTTTTATCATCAGCTATCACCATGTTTAATGTTCCATCCCACCGAAAACCACTTTGACCGAGAAGCATTTTCGTCTCATTGTATTGCTTCCGGAAGCGTTTGAGTCGGTTCTTCAAGACATCCACATCATACTTAAAACCGAATTTGATGTTAAATTTTTCAGTCATGTCTGCCCAGGCTTGTCTATTAAATGCTTTGCCAGTTTTATTCCCTTTGCGCACATGGGACAGCATAAGCTCAAGAAAATATTGGTCCTGAGATGGGGTCCAATTGGCCCTGAAGCAGTCCTCCATTTCATCACCTGCAATTCAAATGGATACGTACGTAAGAAACAAGTACAACAACTTGGTAAAAACAATAAAAAGCAGGCACTGCATTATTTACTTACCACAACTTAATCAACTACTTGCACTATCACTTTCCACAAATCCTCTTAATATTGTCTTCCATCACCAATAGCCGTAATAATGCTAGCTAGTTTTTTTACCCGGCACAGAAAAGAGAAAACAGAAAACAAACATGATTATGAACTGTCCATTCTCAAAGGGAGCCCAGTGCACTATAACACACCTTAAATATTATCCCATTTAAGTTCCCAAGTGCCAATATTTCGAAGTTCTTTTTTTCACTTCCCAAATAGTTGCTTAATTGGAAGACAGAAGCAGTAAAGTAAAAGGCAGAAGGCAACAATGGTAAGAAGGAAGAGTCTTTCTTTTCTCACAGTATAGCCTCGCTGAAAGTAGGGAGACGTTAACATATAAAATTGGAAACAGCTATTAACCGATTGTTATGCGTATTTGCTTCAGCAAATCCTTTAAAAACACCATAGCTGCCGTGTCATTGAAGATTAAAGGAGTAAGATGTCCACCCAAAACTACGTTGGTCAAATTATTTTGTCCACTTCCAAAATCAAATTGACCGGTATATAATAATAGGTCTGCAACGCGGAGGATCTCAGCTCATTTAAGGAGACAGTTCATTCCAGCTCCCCACTATTAAATGGATTCACCTAAATGCAGCCATAATATCTGATCCCAAACCATCAATTCCGGCTGTATAAAGAAAAGATAATGAAGCAACGAGAAGGGAAATTAAAACCTTCGAATCACGGAAAGTTTATTTTCTTAGATTAGATTTATTTCGAATGAACTTAATGAGTATACACCTCCCCAGAAAATTACAACTTCTAAGGTTTATTGTTCTTTCGGATTTTGACTATGCGCCAACATGAGCAGCCAGATGAAGGCAGAGCAAGAGATCGTAAAACAAACGACTCTCATCTCCCAAACACCAGACTGCTTCAAAAATCAGGCCAGTGACAATGATATTTTGACAGAATCATAAATCTTTGTTTGGAAACTTAACAAGAGGATGAAAGGGGGGGAAATAGAAGCTTTACCCAAATACGCTGGGCAAAATATATATATATATATAAGAGACGAAGTAATTCAAAGGAGAGTCGAGAGAGTAGTGGCGGTGGAAAATTGAGACTTACAAAACAAACAGAGGCGAAGAATAGCAAGCCAAGCACCCCTTTCAAAAACAGGAGGAAGAGAGATGGAGCCCTAGCCGGGACAAACGGCGGATAGAGTAACCCTGGAACGAGGTTACCCTGAAGAAGAAAAAATACGTTTGTTTGGTTGGACTTTGCTTTCCGCCTTACTAGCCCGTTCTCAACTACTACCATGCCACGTTTCAGGTTAATACACACACCATGCCACGTGGCATTTCTCCCCTTATTTTTCTTGGCCACCCAGAACTGTTGTTCTAAATAAAATATTGTTTCGTAAACGACAAACTAAGTTTGTTTGTAATTAAAGATCAGAGATTGTATTTTGTAAGGATTTTATTAAGACCAAAAATTATTTTGCATTTGATGTTTATTATTAGGATTAATACAAATTTTGGTAACTTAAATTTGTCTTCATTTTGCTTTTGGTTATCAAATTTCAAATTATAGATTTTAGTGCCTCAAATTTCCTTTTATTGAAAACATTAGTCCCTATGATTTAATAAAAACTTAGATTATTTTGTTTCTTAAGGGACTAAAACTTATGGTTTAAAATTTGAGGGACTAAAACCAAAATGATGACAAATTTAAGGAATCAAAAATTATATTAACTCTTATTATTATTTAACAATTTTGAATATTTTATGATATCTCTGTACACCTACATTCACATAAAAATAATTGATTTTTCAATAATTTTTAAATTTGATGACATTTCTGTATCTTTTCATGTTTTTATCACATTCTCTCTTGTTTACCGCGGGTGATTAATTTCAGAAGATACTCAAGTAGCTTCTCAGAATAATTATGTTTTTATAGATTTTATCTACTTTTAAAATTAAGAAAACATTGTAAAACTTTATACAACAGTTTTTAAAAACAAATAAGTAATTAAAATAGCGTTTGGCTGATCATTACGGAACTTGCTTTACGTCGAAATTAAGTACTCCTTAGGTGCTGTTTTGAATGCAAAGTACCCGTAGTATCCTTTATCGTGCTTTGATCCACTATGAATAATTTCGAAAATATGAATATGTTAGTTTATTGACTATTGTGGGCAAAACACGTCCAGTGGGCACTGCACCAAGGGAACTGCTAATTGAATTAGTTTGATGGAGTGTAATCAAATCGTTAAAAAGGCAGTGAATAGACTGAAACTAGAAACTGGGGCCCTGTGAGTATGTGTGTAGGGTCCCATTTCATTTAATTAATAAATCGACGAGGACGATTCAGTTCGTGCCATTCCGGACAAACACAAGACATGAGCCAGGCATCCCCCACTTATTTGGGTGGCAGTTCAGATGGTAGATGGAGATTGAGATTTTAGTCTTAATTCCTAACTAACAAAGTGTTTGGTGGGAATTTAAGACTTTTCACAGGATAGATCGGGACCGGGACAAGCCCGTTCCGGTTCTGTCTTGATGAATAGTAACTCTGTCTCGTGTCTTGACCCGTCCCGGGGTTATCCTGGTCTCGATCGGGACGGGATGGGACTGGGACGTCCTGAACTTTTTTTTTAATTTTTTAATAAAATCTGTTTTTTAATTATATTTTTTTGGGTTTAAACTTTATAAAAACATCTTTTTATTTTCTTTTTATTTGTTTGGACACTCTTAAACAAAAGTTCAAAATATTACATATAATAATCATTAAAAATTCTAAACAAAAGTTTTTAACACAATAAAACTTGCTAAAAATTCTAATCATCAATAATCTCAAATGATTAACAAATATAAAAACTTTAAATAAATATATCTATAGTTCCATACAATAATCTCAGATCTTAAAAAAATATTAAAAAAATAATATTATATAAATATGATAAAAAATTAAAAAAAAAAAAAGACCGGGACGGGACGACCCGTGTCCCGTCCCGGTCCTTTTTTTATCCCGTCCTGTCCCAATAAGATTAGGACCTGAATGAGACGACCGGGACGGGTCGGCCTTAAATACCCCTAGGAGGGATACTCGTACTGCATTTGTTCTGCTTCTCAACTTTCAACTGGATATCTTGCTTTATTAATTGCCATGGTCACGGGTACGGATATATATTAATTACATATCGATCCCATTTATTACGTAGCATCCTGCTCTGATTTTTTTCTCCCGAGTCTTCCCTTTGCTACCGATTGCCACTCCGTTCGTTTGGTGTGTGGGGAAGAGAAGGGGAAAGGGGAGAATAAAATGTTAAATGAGTTGGATTTAAAAATTAAAAAATTAGGGTTAAACTTTTTTAATTAATTTTGTTACTCTTTTATTTTACATCTTCTCTTTATTAAAATTTTATAACCCTTCCCATAAAAAAAAATTATAATACTAATTTTTTAATTACTTAAATTGAGTTTATTAAAATTTTTTCCCTCTCCTTCTCTCCGGTTCCTTTATACCAAACATAGAGTAAATATAAGTCACTTACGGGAGAAATTTTTCATTCTAAAAATAAGTTATTTGTAATATATTAATGTTTGTTTATCAATTTTATTTTTATTGGAAGACGAGAAAAAAAAAAGAAATATGATAATGATCTATAAATATAAAAAGAAATAAAAATTTAATAAGAATAAACATGAAAAATTTTGTCAATCTAATCCATTGCATGAAATATCATGTTACACGTCTTATATTCAAACCGGAATGGTATTATAATTGTATTCACGCGACCGCTCTCAAATTTTGAGATTTTTATCAATATAATTTATTAAATGTTTGATACTAAGTATTAAAAATAAGGGATGGAAATTAGAATTGAGATTGAGAAAAACTATTAAATAGTGTTTAATATGAGTAATTTCTTATGATATACTACCTCCTTCATGGTATTCTCTAATCCTATACATACACATTTGTCTAATCTTAAGTAATAATTAATTTCTTATACCAAACACTTTTAATATATATTTTTTAATTCTAATCATAATTATTATCTTTATTTTTAATATTTCGTACCAAATAAGATCTATATAAGGTTTAATAATTCCATGCTTAATTTCTTTATCCTTCCTGAGGGCCTAATCTGGTCGTATTCATATGATTCTCGTTCATTGTACTTCCTTGTTCACAATCTAATGAGCCTGGGCCTGGCTACGAGGTATGTGTTTTGCTGGCATGGTTGGTTTGCAGACAGATCTTCTATAAGACAGTAGGTGATCCGAGATGGGTCGTGTCTGGATTTGATGATTGCCCAGTTATGTTAGGGGTCGTGTTTTGTTATTGTCTCCCTCTGGTTGAAGCTGCTTGGCACAGGGTCTTTTTGCCCAGCATGTGATTGCTTAGCCATTGTGGATAACTTAGCTAATATTGGTCAATCACCAAACAGTCACTACTACTTTTAAGTGGATTGCCAGAAATTAGAGCTAAAGGGGATGTGTTCTTTAGAATGGGTTTTAACGCCCTCATCCCCTCTCTGTCGATTCTTTGGATTGAGGATTTGAAGTATTTGGAGTATAATATGTAGTTTATAGTGTAATTGGCCGGTGGTAGTATTTATTGAGAATATTCTAGTTGTTATGTTTTGTTTTCACAGTTTACCTTTGTTTTGGCAGTTTTGCTTTTGTGTTCTTAATTTTAAGGCGTGCTTTGTATTCCATAATTTTGGATTTACTTTTTCATTAGCATGACCTCTGGCGCCAACAAGAAGACGACATTATATATGACCAGGAAGGAGGACGTGTTGGATCATGCGCGTGTAGTTGGGTCCCCAATTTAGACGTCAAACGAATCATTATTATGAACATTCGTTGCTGAGCCAATATTATCAACTAATCTGTTTGCGTGTTTCAGTGTGAATTTTCTACCCATTTCTTGCCATTTGGCACTCAATCCAAGTATAGCTTATTTAGTTGTCAACAATTAAACTCGTAGCCCATAATATATTCGACGGTCCCAATATATACACACACACCGCTATCATCATTCATCAGGTGATAAATCTATGCTGGGCTGCTGGCCGAATACAAGGTGACCGAGTTCCCTTTTTCCTGTGCTCTACAAAATAAATGAAAGTTTAAATTATTAATTAATTACCCGCTGAATTACTTGAAACGACCTTTTTCAGTTTTTCTGTTGGTAGAGGTATGAGAGTATCTCCTTTATACGGTAACTTACCGGAAATAACCCGATTTAGTACGATACCAAATCCAAACGGAATGAATCTAGCGGCATGCCGGCATCCTTTCGCAATCCGCTGAAGCAGACGGGCGAAATCAGCGATTGCTCTTTGCGTGATTATCAGTGAAGACAATTCACATGCCTTCTCCCTTCCCAACGAATCAGTAAATCAGCTGGGATTGGATTTGGGAGGGATGAAAAAGCAGCTCACCTTTCTTCCTTCTTCACAAACTCCCAAATATTTTTATTACTGCCTAGATATAAGATCATTCTGTTGGCTCACTTGAGGCTTTCTCGATACCAGTATTTTAACCTTTTGAATGTTCCTTCCTTCGTCGCTCTTGCGTGGTCCCGTCTGACTCTGACGCTTTCAGTTCCACTTAGCGCAACCTAATTCCGAAGCACACAATTACTTTCGTATTCCCCAGAACGATTATTTGTTCTTATCTATTTAATTTAATTTAATGCCCTTGTCTTCCTGTATTCATTCGGGACTTTTCTTGTTGCCTCCAATCCGGTTTCTTTCATGGTCAAAGAGAGAAGTTTAAACCCCACGTTCCCCTTCCGTCTGGGAACTCTAGCTGTCTCCTCGCAGTGGTGATCGGCATTTGTCGGTGGGTATTTCGTATCTTTGATTCTGGGTTCTGTAATCTCTTCACAACAACTAAGAAGACATCTACCGAAGCATTCATGGTAGTGGGTTCCGAGCAATTACGCGTGGCCTCCACGTGGGTTCCATGATATCTCAAGCTTTGTTTAGCTTTGAATTTAGCTTCGATGATCTCCTTTATTATCTGCTTGCCTTCGAAATTATGTATACTAACTTTGAACTATTAATTTGATTTTAGTCAGTCAATTTTACCGGAAATTTATGCTCGTTATGATTCTTAAATGCTATTCTCATCCTTGCATTGAACTTTTTATGGCTGTAGGTTTAGTCGGTGATTCAAAAACCAATTAATTGCTCTAGCCTCAGTTTTATACATGACTTTTGAGACGGGGCTCTCTCAACTTTCCTTGTTGATGTGAAGATGGAAAAGAAACGAAAGATTGTGCAATATAGGGAGAGGCTGGACAAGACACTTTCCTCACCTGATCTGAGAAACGAGGAGCCGCTAAAAGCCCTTGTCAAAAGGCAATTACGTTCTTCAGGACAAGAAATAGAAGGTTACTATATTCTTTTATTGAATTTCAAATTATCCAAGCAGCATTGCAAATATTATATCGGTTTATTAAATTTGTCTTCAATCATATTTGTTTTATACAGGATATGAATACGACGAGGAAGCAGTGGAGACCAGGGCCGCAGAAGTGTCCAAGTTTCTTGATATGTTGAGGAGTGTTTCTGCCGATGGTAGTGACAGATCTAAAACATCACGCGCGGATTGGAAAGTGTGTTATCTACTCTGTGCAGTACTCTTCAAGTTGTTTTTGCTTGGTTAAACCTCTTCCCGTTGCCAAATAATGTTCCTTTCCTCTAGTTCGATCTTCTTCGTCTTCTTCGTTTTTGTTTTTTATATGTATATGAAGAATGAATGACTTTTTTTATTTTTGGGAAAATTAAAGAGTTCGTAACTGATGAGAGACCTGACCTTTCGTTTAGTGGTTTTGGTCTTGAAGTACCCCCTTGCTGAGAATTCAATGAATTGATGCTATTTCTATGAAATTTATCTTATGAACTCTGATTATGCTTTGGATGGTAGATTCATGAGTTTTCCAATAAAATCCTTGACACTCGTTTCCATTCTTCTCCCTTCAGTTGAAGCAGGATAATGAAGAGTTTCGTGTTATGTATCGTGAAGGACCAGAGGGAACTCCGTTTCATACATTGCTAGCTGAAGGCTACGTTGATGGCCCTGTAGATGTTTGTGAGTTATACTGGTGCAACAGAAATTTTTGACTGCAGCTACTTTGAATGCAGTATATAAAATTTAACGAGTTCTATTCCTTCTTGCAGGTTTATGTATGTCATGGGAGACACCCCTTTACAAGAAATGGTGGGTATCGTGCTTTGTCATATTTATGCTTTTGATGAATTTTTGCACAAGTGTGGGGGTTATACTTAATGAAAATAACTGCTTCCATTTATACCTTTTGGAATATCATTGAGTTACAGATATTCAAGATATCTTAACTTCGTCATTTGATTATTTATGTTATGATGAGAAATGGATCTTCTTAATTTTGGAAAGATAGATGTAGAGTGTATAGGGCCCAATCACGTGGTAGGCTTCATATGAACGTCTGGGACTCTCTCCAAAGTTGATTTTGGAGAGAATTGAGAGAATTTATTTCTGTTATGATGTGATTCCAGAAGTTGTTGTATACTGTATAAATAATTTGAGTAATAATTGTATATCTGTTTTCACTAAAAAGAAAATATTCTATAGTTGAATACCCCATGCCTTTTACCAATGTGAAAATGTCGTTGATTCTTTAAGTTTGGTGCATTTTTCAAGCAAAGAGGTTGAAGTTTTCCAATGTTGTCTCTATGTTTTCCTTTTCTCTCATTCTTGTAAAATTTGATTAACTGTGTTATGACTGATGATGGAAAATGTGTACTCTCGAATTTGAAGAGTGATCAACATAAGGTGTGGGCCATTCGAGTGGTAGGTTAGGTTGCACTTCAATATGTGGGGCTTTCTGCTAGTTGATATGATCAATTTCGGAGAGGAATTTAGCAAATTCATCTCTGTAGTATGGTGCTATCTTGCTGTGTAGTCATAAATGATTTGAATCTAGGTAATGATTGGACAGTTGTTTTTACCGATGAGGGGAAGGATTCTGTGGTTGGATAAGGAGTACTTTTTACCTATATGAATATCTCATTGACCTTTTAAGCTGGGTGCATTTTTAACCTAAGAGGTTGAAGTTTTTTAATTTCACTTCCATGATGTTGTCAACTTTTATTGGACCAGAGATGGAAACAGTAAGTAAAAAAGCCAACAGCCATGTCACTTTTTTCATTTCTCAGGTGGCCTCAGTTTACTGTTCCCACTTTCAAAATCGTGGTGAGTGAGTGTTTGCAGAGGGTCCGGATTGGGGAACAATTATCTCTAGTAAGGTTGATTTCTTGTCACTGTTGACCTTTCTTTTTTAAAAATTCACTTGCCGTCTATTATACCATAGATGTTCACTTTCTAATGCTTATTTTACTTGAAATGTCGGAAGAAAGGGTGAAGCTTTCATGGCCACTTTCCACAAGGGAGGCTGTCATGCACTATTATCTGTTTGAGTACTTCCAGGATGACTTAATTGTTGTCATTATAAATACGGTAGTTTCGTGGACATTCTTTCTTCTTTAATTTCTTTTTTTAGTTAATTCAAATCCAGATCTGAGCTTCAATAACTATGATGGATTTGGTTTCAGATTCCTGATTCAAAGAGCTTCAATGGGCAGCTTTATGGTTTCAACAACGATGCAATTCCTGAAGCAAACGATGCGGTTAGGATTGATGTGGTGGGAGGTTTTGCTTTGCAAAAGGTGACATCAGAAAGAAGTTATTTTCGGTGAGTTTGATATATATTTTGGATATGGAACTAAACGAGCGAAACAGTCGCTTGGCAGAGTCAATTTTAGACCCTACAGGATCTGCTGGATTTAAAAGAGGCAAAATAAAGAATAATTTCATATGCATAACGAGATTTAATATACTAGGTTTTATTTCTTTATTTACAGCTTTTGTGAGCTGGTTACTTTGCTCATAAATTGGCAAATGAATATATCTAGAGTTAAAACACTTTTAGAATGTGGCTGAGGTATGAAGAGTTTAAAATTGTTTTCAACAGTGAGGTCCTAAATCAATTTCTAGTCCGTCTTGGGTTAGGCAGTAACAAAATTTCGGCTATTTGATGCTTCTGAGTATGTTAGGCTTGGGTTTGGGGATCAGTTGGGGAATTTGGATTGTTCTCACTCTGATCATATATTTTGGTTGTTTGTTCGATATGGTCACCTTGCTTGATTGGTTTTTCTGATTGACTTTACTGGTTCTCAATGGTATTGTTTCTTATCTTGCTTTTATGTGGCTATCAAACTCGCTTTATATTCAATGAGATTAGACTAAGTATGGGCATGCTTTTCTAACTTCATGTGGGGAAAAGTAAAAAACGGTGGCACAGAAAAAATTTTGATTGGAAAAGCTGATTCAGGTCTATCAAATTTTGTAGGACGATAGCAAACATGGATATAAAGTTGGATATTGTACCTCCATCACTTATCAACTTCATCTCAAGACAGCTCATTGGCAGTGGCTTCAGACTTTACAAGAAGGTTGAAGATTCTTTTTGTATTTGTGTCCTTTATATGGCTTTCAATGAAGATTTATTCGTTTTTGCTTCCTTTCATACAATAATGAGCTGACTCATTCTTTGATCCAGAAATGAAACCTATTTATGAATCCCGTGGGTTCTTTTGTCATAAGTTACATTGTTGGATTTGTCATGCCTACTGAGCTCACGGCCTATAGAATATAGGATTTTAAATGCTGTGGTTCATCTGAATATTGGGTCCGGTTGTCATTTTCTGCTTGCTCGTGTATATAAACATCCTAGCATTCCCGTTATGTCCCCCCCCCAAAAAATTTTTTTTTAATCATCTCGGCACATTATGCAACCCATGTTTTTGCTACAGGCAGTGGCTTCGATGATGGACCATGATGAAGGATTTATTAAGGCTTTGGGGGAGCCATTATATTCGAGACTTCGTGAAGCTCTATATGTTATTAATGGGTCAAAGAAGTCTACGGATGCCCAAGGTGTAGACATTATCCGAGCCGAAGAAGTTATTGAAAGTAAGCAAGATGATACAAAAGATGTGTCTCGGGGGGATAAGGGCAACTATCATGCTGATGACTTCACATCGATGAATGGAACAGCACTGGACAGTAGCAATGCACATGGTGAGATTGTGGAGGCAGATAGTGAAGAAACTGAGCGCATTGAAGAGGATGACGAGAAAGTAAAACATATTCGAATTAATGAAGTTAATGCGAGTCAGTTAAAGGGCAAAAAGAATGTACATATCAGAGCAGAGGTAGAGCAGGCTCTTGAAACATTAGAGGAGGCCATTTCAGCTGTTCGAGAATATGGATTTCATTCCTTCCAGCCCTCTCCCAGCTTCAACTTCACCTGTAAAGAGTCTCCGTCCAAGCAAAAGGATGACAAACTTTATACATATTCCTCAAAACCTGGTCAATTGTGTTCCAAAAATGAGGTTAGTACTGTCAAAGTATTAAACGAAGAGATTCTGGAGGAAAATACTCAAGAAGCACTTGGGAATAACCCTGACATTCACAGCTTAAGGTGATTATTAGTGATTGTGTACTGATTGTGTTAGTGTGAGCCAAATAGCCAGAATGTTAATGATAAATAGTAACATTTAATTAACAATCTGATTCTTTTTTTTTTTTTCCCGGTTACAGGCGTACAGGCACAAATTCTAATTTAAAGGAAGTAAACTACAACAAAGTAGTACCAGCTTCTCCAGAGCAGAATGTTTCAGTGCCTATATGTTCCTCAGAAAAGGGGGCAACAAAGACCCCAACTTTGGACCTAAAAACGCTGGACAGTAACGAGCAATCAGATGTGGATGCAATCCAAGATATGTCTTCTGATCAGCCGAAGAAGTCAAGCGGGCTGAAAAAGCATCAACACTGTTGTTTTCTGCCCTTGTTAAGAGGGAAAAGTTCGATCGCCAAGAGCAGCAGATGAGAAAATCGGGTAATTTCGGGCTTCTTGTCAACTTGGTATTCGAGCATTTAGGGCCCGAACTTTTTCCTTAGAGGTTCTTCCCTTTTGGTCGTCAACTTGCCCTTAAATATGCCATAGAGGTTCTTCCCTTTGTTTTCCTCTTTGGGCCGGAAGGGGAACGTCGGGTTCAAACTGCTCCCTTTGAGTCGGAATCGTTGATGCGGGTATTGTAACATTATGGTGGTTAGTTATACATGCCATAGAGGTTCTTTCCTTTGTTTTCCTTGAATAATATTTTCCGTTCAAAATACCATTTGCCATATATGTAACATTAGGCTATTCATTAACCAATCAACCTATATCTGTATTCTGTAATATACACGGATGCTGCGTATAAGAAGAAATAAACTGTGCCTTGCAGTCGAGGGTAAATGCAGAAATTTTAATATGCAATATTGCTTTCCCTCCCCCTTCCCGCCACGTGGAGCATGTTTTGTTTTGGGACTTTTGCCGCCAGATGGTCCTGGGTTTTTGCGCCACTGGTTATCCCAATGAGTTTGGGCCGAAGCCGCATTCAAAGGTAGTACCCCCTGTCCTTATTAAGAACTAATTGATTAATTTGAGTAGATTAAAAAAAACTCATTAAATTAGTTATTTATAATACATGTGTGTTGTTTTTTTAAAAATATTTTTACTAATTAAATGTATTGATTGAAACTATTATTATTATAAAGATTATTTTAGAAAACAGATAGATAGATATGAGAAACTAAACTATAGTCTTATATTTAATACCAAAATAGATGTCAAATAAGCTCTTATATTAAGAACTAAAGATAGTACTCCTCCGGTCCTTATTATAAGACCCCATTTGACTTTTTATTTGGTCCTAATTATAAGACCCCAATCCATTTTGTCTCTTATATTTATGTATTTTTTTCCAAGATAATCCTTCTAATAATGATAGTTTTAGCCAATATACTTAATTAGCAAGGATATTTTAAGAATGACAACACTTATTTATTATAAATAACCAACTTAACTTACTTCCTTAATCTCCTCAAATAAGTCAATTGGGTCTTATAATTAGGACCGGAGGAGTAGTTCACATATGTTTAAACACTGAATGGCTTGACCTCATTCTAGGGTTTTGTACAAGTGTAGTTCCAAAGAATTTTTCCTTTCTTTTTTGTTGTTGTTAGGTACAAATTTCTTCTTGTTGAAAGTAATACTGTTTGAAGCAATAATTCGAAACTTGATACCTGCTCTTGCATCATCATTAGGGGTGGAAACAGGCCAGGCCAGGCCAGGCTTTGCTTTTAACAGGCCAGGCCTGTTTTGGAGCCTATTGGCCTGAGCCTGGCCTGTGGGCTGTTACAGGCTTACTTTTCAGCCTGAGCCTGGCCTGTATAAAGGCCTGGCCTGGCCTGAAGCCTGTTAAAAGGCCTGTATTTTTAAAAAATTCAAATTATAATAATTAATTTTTAAAAAAAGCTAAGATAAAAAAAACGTACATAATAATTTAATTTTTAGTCTTGTCTTTTATTTAAATTTTAGTATCATAAGTACTATTTTAAATCTTAATTATAATTTATAAGAATATTATTGAAAACTAATTGTAATTATATGTTAAAATTTGGAATAAGACTACGTTTAAGTACACACAAAAAATTATTAAATTAAGACAAATAAATAAAGAGGAAAAAAATACTAATTTTATAATGAATAAAGAGGGTATCATACTTAAATTAACATAATACGTAAGTTAGTTAATTTATCATTCTTGGAACAAAATTTTTCTTTCCTATTTTCTTTATATTTTTAAGATTTAAAAATCACATTATTTATTAATATTATTATTTTAAATTATATTTTTATCTTCACTTGTCATCTAAACTTCAAAATCTAAGAAAAGATTAAGCTACTAACTATATATTAAAATTAAAAAATAAATTAAAAGAGTACATTAACAATAATAGCATTAATTAATTTTTTCATATATTATTATTATAAATTCCTGACAGGCCCAGGCCGGCCTAACAGGTTTAACAGGCTTTTTAAAAAGCCTAAGCCTGGCCTGTTTAACTAAACAGGCCTTCAAACAGGCCTGAGCCTGTCTTTTTTGGGAAACAGGCCAGGTCAGGCCAGGCCAAATGCAGGCCAGGCCATAGGCCCCTGACAGGCCGCCTGGCCTGTTTCCACCCCTAGTCATCATTTAGTGAAAGAGATTTATTTATTTTTTTCCTTTGTAAAAACCATTCTCTTGATATTATAACCTTCCAAAAACTATTTTTTAAATACTATTAAGAATGGTTAAAAAATCAATGAAAAATATTTATGAAGTTTGGGAGAAATAACATTCTTTCGAACCTTTTTTGGGCCTAATATTCTTTTGAAGCTTGAGCAATACGAAATTATTTCTTCTTTTTGTCATGAAAATCTTCTCTGAAAAATTATTCTCTCGAAACTGACCTTCTAAAACTATTTATTTTTAATACCATTAGTTACCCAAAAACCAATGAAAAGTATTTACTCTTTAAAATTTAGGGAAAAAATGTTTTTCCGAACCAACCTTAGCAAACTATTTATTCTCTAATTCCAAATCGTTACAAAAACTGGTGAAAATATATTTTCCCCTCGACAGTTAATTAAAACATTTATTGCAATATTTTCCTTTTATTTTTTCAAGTGGCTTATCTCAATTGACCGCGAGTTCGTGAAGGTGCCAAACAGATGGAGGAAAGGAGATGAACGATCCTAGAGCCACGTGGACTTGGGCTTCCGTTTGCTTCCTTGGAGAGAAAGCTAAGAGGGCCTCGATATAAATAAGAAAAAAACCACCGAACAAACTAAACACTGAGCCTGTAGCCTAACCGTGAGTTGTGGTTGAAATCTTGAGGAACTGCTATTTTGCGATTGCTAAAGGGATTCGATAATGGGATGGATTTGGAGAGACGATGATGACGGCCAACAAATGTCTTCGCGTGACATTAGCGAATTTGGGAGATCTGACTCTCCTACCCAGGATCGTTGTTCCACCAGAAAGGTTGTGAAATCCCAGTGCAGAACAGAGGAGGTCGAACCTGGAAGATTCGTCAGGAAGTGCGAGAAAACAGAAGAGGTCCTCAGGGATTGTATTGGAAAGTAAGTTCTTTTGTTTCTCCCGCCTTAGGGTCTCTATTTCAGTTCTGTTGCATTTGAGGATGCTCCGCTGAGGTATTATGGTGAGTCGGTGTTTCTTCCTTTGTCTCTGGTGCCAATTCTTGCGAACGAATTATTTTGCTCCACTGGAAAAGAATTTTCACCGGCGCTTATAGCAACGTTTACATTGTGGTAGCGTAATTTTCTTCGTTTCTTTTTCTTCTAGGACATACTATGAAGTACAAATGGATGAAATTTTATTCATGGTATGGACTCCTTGACATTTTTGAACCTTCCCTTTTTATGAACAAGAATAACATATTGCACTTGAGAATTCTGGACTAGAAACATTTTGGTTGTATATTATCTTGCCATGGCCTAGTTGAAAGCTGGCTTTGAAGCTACATAGCAGAGTAGCTATATTACCCGACTTCTTTGCCTAAAACGAGAAATATCAGCGTGTATACCATTGAAATCCCACTGCTAGAGTTGTGAACGTGCAATCCGATGGTTTAAGTGGTGCACATTGCTATTGCGGCTTATGAGTAAAGCAAAATACTGTATGAGAAAAGAGTTGGGTAGAAATGAGTTCTAATAATGTTTCCCTTGGTAACAAATAGAAGCAGTGAGATTTCTGTCTAATCTCCTTCCGGAACATATATGTGAAATATGGTGACGGAATCTACTGAAGATCAAAAGTTGAGGGAAAGCTTCCTGTGCTTAGTTAACATCACACTCAATATTCATTGAAGTAGAGATGTTAGAGTCGTTTGAGGGGCCTACCCTTCCTTTTGTGTGGGGAGGGGGGGGGTGATGTTGTGAGCATTATGGATGCTATCAGAGACCATAGTAGCAACATATTGATGAATATTAAGGAAGGGATGGTGAATGACTCAGAGGTTAAACCTTACACGTCTTACAGATAAGGAAAGGCTAGCTCTCTGGCTAGCCTCACGTAGTCTAGGGATGAATGTGGATTTAATCATGCTAACTACACCACCCTCAAGGTTGGATGTCAAGAGGGGACATTACAGGTGAAGGTGTTCTGCGCAGTGTAGCATGTTTGATTTTACTCGTTAGTAGGTGTGGGTTTATTAATTGTTTAATTTGGGTCAACTACTTACCGAAAAAAACTTAACATATAACAAAAAACCATTTATTTGCATAATAATTATTTCAAAATATTACTCAAGGAATATCTATAAATAAAAAAAATTAACAAATTCAGTTGTTAAGTTGGCATTGCTCAGCGTCAGATTTTCGTGTTCTCAAATTTTAGTTCTCATTGAAATAGATGCTCGGGGCGTATTTATGTTTTGACTTTCATATCTGTATTGAGACCTTACGTCTGTTATCATGCGGCCTCGAATCTTTAGGCATAGTAATATCATGTATTATTAATGGTCTACATTAGTTTTCAGGTGATAAATTAGTCCTAAGATGATGTTGGATGGCTGAGCAGCCTAAGCTTTTAGAGCTTACCTTCTCTAGTATAAGTTTGCTTAGATGTTCTAAAGGGTTGATTTTAGTTTCTTGCATTAGGTTCTGTGCAAAACAGGAATAACAGTTGGAACTTGTGTCGTATCTCTTGCTTCCTTTTGTTTGGTCTTTTCTCTTGGTAGGTTTACTCTTACTTGAAGGGTTTTAATTAATCTTGTTCTTATGGCCTTCTCTGTTACCTCTCTTCCCAGGCCTGTTGAAGTAATTCAATCGAACAAGGAGTTTACTGAAGAAGATGTCACTGATGCGGTTCAGAGGGGAGGGTCATTCATGTTTGGATCACCAGGGCTGCAAAGTGACATTGAGGCCCTTGAACGCAACTTCTTTGGAGGCGTCAGTCGTTTTTTCGAAGCAGCTGAAGAAATGAGCAATGGCTTCTTTGATGTGTTTACAAGGGCTCCACGAATATTTGATGGGGACTCATCCTCCTCCATGAAGAAGGGGATACCTATTGAAGAATTTCCTCGACAGGAAGCCTCGTCTAAACCCAAACCCAAAGAGTACGGATCAATAGATGCCGATCTATCTGGATTGGCTCAGGATGTTTGAATAGAGCCACTGACGTAATATTAATACATGTCGGCCTTTCGGATATGCTTAGTGTTTGATAGTGGACTGTGGAAGCGCAGACTAGACAAGAATCTATTCCAATAACATGTTTCTTCTGCGTTGATTTTTCACATTTTCCTTGCTTGTCTGGCCACTGATTTCGTATAGGAATTAGGTTTCCGACTTTTTGAATGAGCATCTTCCAAGTTCCTATCTGTTTCCCTAAAAAATGTGGATTGGGCATCACAGCTTGCCCCGAATTTTCCAGACGATTGTGTCTGTACTTTTCTTAAAGGCGGAGAAAAGATTGGGTCAAATATCGTGCTCAAGGAGCCTGAATAGGAGTGTTCATAGATTTTTAATGTTATGGTAAAGACGTGCAAGATTATAGATTTTAAAAATGGGATACCGATAAACACGTTTCTGAGGGGTTTGGACTTTAATCAGGAAGTGGTGGTCATGATGGGCGATTCCTCTGATCTATTTGGTGGGAATTTGATCCCACAAGAAATAAGTGCATGCAGTCAAGTCTTCTTCCCTCTCCTGTTACGGAATCAATCAGTTGCTTCCAAGCGCGAGCACCATTGTATTTCTGAATCGCCAATGCAAGTTGGGGTGGCACCTCTTATCTTCTCTCTCATAAAATTTTGTTTTATCTAAAAGCGTTATTTTATATTTAGGATGAAGGGGGTGTTTGGATAGAAACCAAACTATGATTTCAGAAGTGTTTTTATAGTTTACGAAATAAATATGTAAAGGAGTTTATCTCGTTTTATGAAAAAGTGCTTCTGAAATCATGGTTTGGAAGTTGCCAAACACTCCCGAAAAAGAAATAAATAACTTTGATAATTACAGCGTTGAAAATCGAGCATGGCAAATAAAAGATGCCAAATTGCGTTTTGGGTTATTGAATTGAATGGGACGGCTAGCCAATTTGCTAAATAAAAGGGACCAGTTTCATTAAATTACACACGTTTATTTCTAACAGGCAGGACTTTAAACGTCTATCCTCTGGTTGACTGATTAATTAAGAGATTAAAATTGTCATTTTAAATCAGGAATTAAAATATATCCTTTTACGAGGTCCAACCGTGTCTGACAGCAGAAAATAGAACAGTTCATTGCAGCCATAGCGTGGTTCACTACTCATCTGATCTAACAAGGGAGAAACTTATATGTTGGACTAGGCCCCGGGCAACCTCATCACCGGGTAGGGAATGTTAACTCATCTTTTTAGCTAATTCTCTAATGAAGTGAAACGTTAATCACTCCGAAAATAGAAATATTCGTCCACGACGTACTGCAAAGAAGAAAGAGTATTTGAACTTAAGCTCCAACGAGAATATGCAGATAAGCCGGTAGAGCAATGAAAAGTTGAAAACATATAATACAATATTAAAAGTTAAAAGTTAAACGTAAATAAATATGCATATTGAACAGGTGTAAACGGCGGCCGGCGGCCGGCTGTTTGGTGCATGCTAGTGCCTCTGAGCCCTCACATATGACCGACCCGGCAACTTTGTAGGAATCAATTCAACTATGAAGCTGAGTTTCATTAGAAAAAGAACAAATAAAATCTGTGCCGTTTACTTAAACCGGGGCATCTTTAAGAGCCGTTCGATTAGCTCGAGGCTTTGGCACGCGTATTTTGAAACATTCTACGCCACAGTTAAACCGGTCACTCGCTTTCTGTTACTCCCTCTTTCCCTCCTCTTTCCTGTTTCTTTTCACAATCAAAGATTTCATACCTTATTGTGTGACTTTTCCTGTTCTGACTTCCTCTTCCTCCCCATTCGCACTGTCTCGTTAACAAGAGTCAATTTTCCCTTATCCGCCATCTTCAATCATCATCGAGTTTCCTCTTTTACGCCTTCAAATCCCCCCCCCCTGCGAAATCCTCCCTTCTTGCCTCATTCATTCCTCTTCCCGCTAAAATCTATTTATATGCATTTCCCATTCCATGCTCTTCTTTGCATGCTTCCATGGAAGTTCTTACAACAGTCACGGGTATTCATTCGCTTGAGTTCGCACTTTAGATAGCGCATTGGGTTATTAGCATTCTTTCAGTTCTTATTTGCTGAACACTCGGAACAGAAAAGTGACTTTTGTGAAATGGGTAACAACTGCGTTGGATCAAGAATCTCCAGGGATGCATTATTTCCCACTATTTTCAGTTCACTTTGGTGGTCACGACCAACAGGGGATATGATTTCTCCTACCAGTAAATCATCGTCCAGAAGCCAAGGCCCAAATGTTTCAGAGACTGTTCAAAACAGCCCACCCCAGGTATTGAGAATCGATAGGATGGAGACGAAACCAGTAGAGGAAATAAAACCTCAACCTCAACCTCAAAAACAGGACGAAGCGATTAAATCTTCAAAAACACCAATGGAGGAATCAACACTACCCCAGTCGGTGAAGCTGAGGCATACGGAAGAGGGTGGACCGATTCCGACGAGCGTACGAAATGAAGAGATTATTCAACAAGTGGAACCTACAAAACAAAAGAAGCCCCGCAAGATGAAAAGGTTTGAATCGGCTGGGCTGCAAGCAGATTCTGTTTTGCAAACAAAAACTGGTCATCTTAAGGAGCTCTATAAACTGGGACGAAAACTTGGACATGGGCAATTTGGAACGAGTTTCCTTTGCATGGAGAAAGCTACAGGTAAAGAGTATGCCTGCAAGTCCATTGCAAAGCGAAAGTTGCTGACATATGAAGATGTCGAGGATGTGAGGAGGGAGATTCAGATAATGCATCACTTAGCCGGATGCCCAAATGTGATATCTATAAAAGGGGCTTATGAGGATCCTGTGGCAGTTCATGTTGTGATGGAACTATGTGCAGGGGGTGAGCTGTTTGATAGGATTGTGGAAAGAGGGCATTACACTGAAAGAAAAGCAGCAAAACTTGCCAGGACTATAGTTAGTGTTATAGAAGCTTGTCACTCCCTTGGAGTCATGCATCGTGATCTTAAGCCTGAGAATTTTCTTTTCGTCAGTAAGGATGAAGACTCTCCCCTTAAGGCTATAGATTTTGGATTGTCTACGTTTTTCAAACCAGGTATTCGTTAGATGCCTTCTCCCTTCTCATTTTGCTGTTAACATCAACTTAGTTGTTTGCCTTAATTCTTAAAGTCCTGTCTTTTTAAGTCTCTCTAGCAGAAAAATGGGTAGTTATAATCTGTATGTTAATGAAGAGAGGTTCATATTTGTTTTCTTATTTGCTTAGTCTCAATGATGCAGGGGAAACTTTCACAGACGTTGTAGGAAGTCCTTATTATGTTGCACCAGAAGTTCTGTGCAAATGTTATGGTCCAGAAGCAGACGTGTGGAGTGCTGGTGTGATGATTTATATTCTGCTATGTGGGGTGCCTCCATTTTGGGCTGGTAATTGTGAATTCTTAAGATGTTAAGCACATGATGATGATCCAATAGTCTTGCTTAATATGTATATACTTACACTACGTTTTTCCTGCTAGATTCTAAACTTTATGCACACTTTTTATTGAGTGGTAACAGAAACAGAGGAGGATATATTCAAAGAGGTTTTGGATGGGAAGCTTGATTTCTCATCAGATCCTTGGCCTAAAATCTCAGACAGTGCTAAAGACTTAGTGAGGAGGATGCTTACTAGAGATCCGAGAAAACGGATAACTGCTCATGAAGTTCTTTGTGAGTTTTTCTTGTCTTGATTTTTCAGATAACTCAAATAAGAATTGTCGTGGGCTATTTTATTTAGCTCACCATTATTATGGTACATATTTGCAAAATGCCACAGGATGTACACTTTAGCAGTGTGCTTCTTGTTAAACCTCTTCCTGTCTAAGATAAAAACCAGGAGAAAAGAAGCCAAATTGATGTTAATGATAAAACTATTCATTGTTGCAGGTCATCCTTGGATACGAGTTAATGGAGAAGCTCCAGATAAACCTCTTGATTCAGCAGTCTTGAGTCGCCTGAAGCAGTTTTCTGCCATGAATAAGCTCGAGAAAATGGCTATAAGAGTATGTTGCTTTCATATCTTTTGGGAATGGTAACCCATATTTTTTCTCAGATAAATTAACTTGTCAACATCTTAACAACATGACTCTAAAACCATATTTTGACTGTTCTTTGCAGGTGATTGCAGAGAAGCTCTCCGAAGAAGAAATTGCTGGATTGAAAGAAATTTTTAAGATCATCGACGCAGACAACAGTGGTCAAATTACATTCGAAGAACTAAAGAATGGACTGAGAAGATTTGGTGCTGATCTGAATGAATCGGAAATACATGATCTAATGCAAGCCGTAAGTATTTGTCCACAGTCATCTTCACCACAGATGATTTTTTTTTTTTTTATTCTTTTGTTTCTGTTTGAGTATTCATTTCACCAACAAGATGAACGCTTGCTTCACAGTCATAATGGGACAGATTTTTAACAATGTTCTAACTCCATCCTATGAAACATGTTTTGAGAATACAGGCAGATGTTGATAACAGTGGAACAATTGACTACAAAGAATTCATAGCTGCCACATTGCATTTAAATAAAATTGAGAGGGAAGACCACCTGTTTGCAGCCTTCTCATACTTCGATAAAGATGGAAGCGGGTATATCACACCAGATGAGCTCCAACAAGCTTGCCAAGAATTTGGCATGGAAGAAATCCACTTAGAAGAAATTATCAGAGAAGCAGATCAAGATAACGTGAGTATATATTTTGCATTAACTAAATCAAAAATGAAGAGTGTGAGGCGACTTTCATAAATGAGAATTGAATCCCAACTTATGAATGATATGTTTGTGTTGCAGGATGGGCAAATAGATTACAAGGAATTTGTGGCAATGATGCAGAGAGGCAACACAGAGATGGGGAAAAAGGGTGAAAGGGGTAGCAATAGATTTAAGATTGGATATAGAGAGGCTCTGTCAGTGTATTAACAGAGGGGGGAATCAATTACTTTTTGTGTTCGTTAATGATTTACCATCTCATCCAATGTTCAGGGCAGGTTGGATTATTATGTATACTTGTGGATAAAGTGCTTCAGGGACACTGTGATCCTAATATTATATTGCTCATTGTGAAGGAAAATATTTGCACAAATAGGCTTTCTCCCTTTGACAGTCTCGTTCTTCAAATAGTACAATTATGAATCTCTCCATGCACTATTATTCTCTGTGATCATGCGGGGTGTCGTGGCTTGCAGAGTTTCCAGAATCAGTGAGGGAAAGTTGGGAGAGCAGAGAGTGATTCGTTAGGTGATGAAGGAAGGAATAGTACAGTTGGGGGGCCAGCTTTACTCGGTAAATTCTTCCTTACAAAAGAACAAACATGACATCTGCAGAGCTGAATTTTTTTCTTTTTCTTGTGCGGAAATTTTTTAATTGTATATAACGGACAGGTATTGTATAGTTTGACTTCTCGCCATGTTTTGCAGAAATAATTAACCAGACTTTGTGTGGCCAAACTATACACGCATTGAAGCAAGATGGTTCATGACAACTACATTTTCAAGAAAAGACAACCACAAAATGAGAAGAAGAAGAAAAGTCACGGAAAAGAACATTCCAACGTCTTAAATTATGGCAACTCAATTATAATATTAATATCAGACTTTAAATTTTATCTCTGCTCTGTAATATTATAAAAAACCGAAACCATGGTTGAATTTAGGATCCTATAATCTTACGACTAAGACAGGTTAACTTTCAAGTAGTTCAAATTATATTTTCAATTAAAAAAAATCTTTTTGTAAGGCAGGATCAGCGGGCTTTTATTTATCGTATGTTAAATATTTAAGCTGAATAATATATATGCATCCACAACACTTGTGTTTTTTTTAATTTTTATAATAGAATTTTGTAGATCACTAAAATAATACACCAGCTTAACTATTATTACTTTTTTGCGATACATTTAACTATTAATAATTTATTTGTGAATAATATAGCTTATCATACACTTTAATGATATATGATATTATGATATAAATATTATATAGACATTTAGTTAAAAGTAACCGGCCCAAAGTCGTATTCATATTCCTAACTCGGCTTTTCTTACCCGCCATGCAAGGTATTAGCTATGCGGTCTTGTTCAGGAATATGAACCCCTCAACAACTTCCCTCACCCTCACCATCAATATATTGCTTTCAGTTAAGCACCCTCTCAAGCTCACTAGTCTACGCCAAAAGGGGAAGATAAAGCCAAGTCCATTTAACCAAAAAAAACAAATGTATATATTTTTGTTTTCTTTTCTGCCCAGAAGTCAGTTTCACAATTAGTCAGCAAATCATTCTCAAACAATAGTGCCTGGTAATAATGGTAATATGAAGCCCCTAAAATATCGAAACACTGGAGAGGAGTTTCACGTAAAAATAGGCAGAGAGAATAGAATAAGAGTAGACTATGTATGAATTTAATTCACGCAGGCAGTGAAAAATTTTTGCAATCTGGGATGAAGATAAGTGTCGTATTTCAAGGTTATTTATGCATACACAGGGACAGGCAGAGACAGAATCAACACAAAAAAAAAAGTAATAAAAAAATGGTACGTAATTACAGTATGTAAAGCAAAATGACAGGATTTTATCTTCTGTGGGTTTTCCACGGAAATCCCGCCAACTTTATCGCTCCCTCCAATTGTAAATTCAACATGCATCCTTTCGTATTGAACTGATTACTCCTACCACTGCATTATGCAAATGAAAACAAACACTGTTACTTTAGCTAAAATACTCGAATTAAGAAGGCAAGATGTAAACCATGCAATGAAAGGTAGGCGAGCTTACCATATAACAATTTGTTTACATAAATTTACCCCTTTATTATTATTTTTTAAAAATTTTTAATTTTTTCCAAGCTATTAGTTGAGAAAACGATTCGATTAGCAGACTCGTCCAAAAGCTCCAAACACGCTACAAGCTACTTCCAGCAACTTCCCTGCACATGATATTAGGTGAATAACATTGTAAGTCAACTGATAACAAGGTATTGCGCAGCTTCAAACGTATTGAATAAGAAAGAAAATAAGCAAGATAGAAGTAAGTTGATTTTTATATCCCTCCAGAGTATTGTATCAAGTAACTAATCGTATAGAAACAAAATTTGGTACTCACTTGGAAGTTGAATAAAATAAGAAATGTGCCAGTTGACCATAAATAAACTACATAAAAGATATGAAACAAAAACAAGGGGATGTATGATTGTCTTGACAGACTGTGTCGGCAGCTAAATTGAGGTGGGCGCAGAATAGAATATGGCTCACAGCTTGGCAGGCTGAATTATTTTTTACATACGGACAAGTTGAGACAAGGGAACAGAATCATCCAGGAATTTTAATGATTTTTCAGGGATTCATGACATAACACTCTCTTCTCAATCTGAGGATTTTTCCCAGCTCCCCACACTCACCGTCTCGGGCCTTAAACCCCTGATTAAGCCATCATGCTCTCGTAACAACTATTTTAAGTTTTAACTAAGCAGAACTTTTCCATTTATATTATGAAGAGCAAGCGCCCTAAAATTTAAAAACTACTGACGTACAATTGAGAATTCAATAGAAATGGAATAAATTCACCAAATAACTATGCGGCACAAATTTCACTCGGAAAAAAGTAAAGTCAAGCAGCCCACCATCACAGTTTGTATTCCAGCATCGGCACTGGATCGCAAAGCTAGGCTGTTTCCAGCCTTTTCAAAAACTACTGTATATACTAAAAGCTTATCAAATTCAAAATTGAAAGTATACTACACCAGCAGCAATAAAAAATGGTACCAGGATCCCATCTTCCTTGCCACGCGGATGGTCAACGTATAAGTTGCCAAATTCTATGAACCAAATAACTTTTCCCATCTAGTTTCGATCGATCAGACTAACCCAGAAGTTGCTAGATTTCCAATTTTTTTCCATTCACATAAAAAACCGCCATCTCTTGAACTTTCTCTTTTGCCAATGTCAATATGCGGCATGGTACTAAAAACATTCTATTGCTCTCTACCTCAGTTACTTTCCTAAATGCCTCAGCAAAGAACGATAACTGAGAGGACCAAAACCCTAAATTATCAATGAAGTTTCCAAATTGGTTTCCCCGTGACCCCCAAAAGCCAAAAGCAATGAAGAATTAAAGACTTAACAGCCGGACATGAATCTAAGAGAGATGTATCATGTCATACCTCTCCTTGGTTTAGTGGCAACTTTGACGACCGGTACTGTTTTTCGCTCAGTCTTTGGCTCCTCTTCGGCCGGGAAAAGAACTCCATCAATACCCTGTACTGAAATTCTCCCATCTGTATATATATCAGGATCGAACAGATATGCAGACCCTTCACCTTGCCCAAACTTCACAGACCCATCAGCCTCCTGAGCCACGACCTTGTGTGGCAACCGCAGAGTGTCGTACCGAACTTTCCCAAACCTCCTCACAGCATTGTACATACTTTCCTCCGTCTGATACTCCGGTATGATATGGTAGTAGATTATTTGCTCCGGCGCACCCGGTTCACTCAATTGGTCTGTGGTGAGCTTCGCCATGGCCTCGTCATTGGGAGCCAACACCGTCAGGACATAACCCTCTGAGACTAACCTTCCCATTTCGGTGGCCAAAGATGTCAAGTTAACCAGAATATCTGCCATTTCATTGTAGCCACCGTAATGCAACAGAGTATGAATGAAGTCTTTCACCTGACGCATACCATTGAAGTGACCATGAGGACCATCGGGTCCAGGTGCCGGTGCCGGAGCGAGTGAAGGACCCGGGGCCATGGCGTCGTAAATGGGCAACACAGGAGGAGCCCCGGCGGGCACGGGAGCGGGTTTCTTCAACCGGTGGGTGCGGGGATCCACCTCCGGCGCTCCCTCAGGGAGAACTGCCGATATGTCCCGCAAATTCCGGCGGCGATTGAAATCCTCCTGAACTGATCGCGGGACCAAAAGCCGCTCAATGCCGTGAATCACACCATCAGGACGAACGACGTCGTCGGGGCGAACAATCTCGGCCAAACCAACAACCTTGCTCGCAGGACCCTTGCTCGCCAAATGCACGTGGTCATTGCATAAAGTCTGATGCGGAACAGCTCCAGAACTCTCAGCGGGCCAGTCACTGGAACCGATTCGTTTGGGCACAATGTGATACATGAGAAGGGTCTGTAGGGACCTGAGATTGCCGGGCTCAAGCAGGAATCGCTTGAACTCGGGGTCGAGCTGACGCTCCAGAGCTTCATTTCGCGGGGCGAAGATGGTGATATTGTTGGCGCCCACGGTATCCTCTAGTTTCTGCAGGAGAAGCGCTTTCTCCACAAGCTCAGCCAGCTCAGTATAATGGGAATCGAGAAGAGCGACGAGAATAGAGTTGGAGTTAATCTGACCGGAGCCGGAAGAAGAAGGGAATTTCTGGGCAGAGTGGAATGGCAGAAGGGAAAGGAAAAGAAGAGAGAGGAAGAAGAAGGATCGGGAGGGGGGGACACCACGGCAGAAAGAAGGGAGGGCGGCCATGGTGTTGGAGTTAGGGAGGAAGGAGGGCCTGAATTGATGAATAATTGAAGGGAGTGAAGGGAAAGTGAAGTGGGGCACTTTGTTTGGTGAGAGGGGAGGGAGATTGCTTAATGGAGGAGGGAGGATGGCGGGGAGAAGGAGAAGAGGGAGAGAAGGGACACGCGGGGCGAAAAGAAAAAGAAAGAAGAGAAGACTTGGGAGGCAGTTATTGCTGAGACTTAAAAAGCAATGAAAATGGAAGGCTCGGAGTGAGAGAGTTCGGACAGCCTGTCTCATTGATTAATATCCTCTCTCTTTCTAATAGCCCAAAAATAATTTGCTCTCCCCGCAACATTATTCTTGTGAATAATAATAATGTGAGAAAATTTTGAATGTGAGAGTACTTCACACCAACCTAACTTTTTTTCTCAAAAATATCAGTGAGCTCTGTTTATGAGGGTTTTTAAATGATATAATGAGGGAATAACAATCTCTCTATGCTGGACATTTTTTGACGTATGATGATAAATTAATTGGCAGGAGGAGAAAAGAAATGAGATGAAACGTGGGAGAATGCTGAATAGAATAGAATAAGGGGTATAATGTAAGGCGAGGTGTCGGTGTTGGGGGGAATGAATAAAAATGGCCTCATTTCTACGCTAAGCTACAAATCAATGTCCAGTCTCGCCCTCGCTTACGTCCTCCTTCAATCGCCCTTCTCACGCGTGACGCTCACCTACCCTATGATTAGAGCTTCCTTCATCCCCCTCTCTTTAATGAGCCCCCGCCCCCACGGGCCTCCATGACATGAAATCATCCGAGGCATCAAAACGGCGACGTCTCATCCGTCGGTGGTTCCTTTGTCGCCATCCCTTCTCTTCTCACCCCACACCTGCCCTTTCCCCTTTTCTTAATTAGTCTCCTCCTTCGATCTTATTTGCTTTATTTATTCCTCCTTTCTATCTCACATTTTCATATTTCCCAAAGTTCACAAAGCAACACCTCATGTCAATTCGCATCATTTTATATCCGACCTACTTCGTTTCCGATTTCTCACCTCTGTTGCTTTCACAAATAGTAACCCTCGGAAAAGGTCAGAATTTGGAGGATGAAAAAAGGCCCCTTGAAGGATATGCTTCACTTCCTTTTCACCCCTTGCTCGTTTCCTTGCTTTTACATTCGCCTTTGTTCCGAAACTAGGAACTGTATTAATTAACGTTAATGCAGCGATTGCAAAAGCAATCTAAACTGCTTGTGCTCTTTCACGGACGTCGTGGCGGCATTAATTTCATGCTTGAACCAATCACAACTCCAAGTCAAGAGCTTAGAGCTCACTGTTCATACAATATTCATAGTCTCGATTCAAATTCGGTGATATTGGGAGGAAGAAAATATTAAATGAACCTCGGTTACGGTACATGCCAGAGCAGGCTGTTCTTAAGTGTCGTAAATAGCATAAATGAGACATCACAGCATAAGATAACAAATACGAGTACAGACTGTGGGCAGTCGCAAAGATTGGGACAGCCTCCTCAAGATATAATATGTTCGGAGTAGACGCCAATTGCTTAAATACACAGTAATGATCGGCATTGCCGGCCGTCACCGTTATCTATATCATATTTACATTTTAAAAAGAAAAAAAAAAAAAATCAATCATACATGACTTGAAGCATAAGTGTCTCAGGTGCTAAATTTTATTGTAAATTGGAGCATATGAGCATATAATAGCAATGACTATTCCCAAATCATCTGCTCCTCAGCATGTCATTTCTGGAGTATCAATTAGCCTGCAACAACACCGCAAGGGCTTCATATAATCATGTTTAAACCATGCTTGATGCTTCATAGCAACTGAATCAAAAGAGATGGAAAAGAAAAGCAAACATTAGAGACCCCTTTTATTACCCCCATAAATAGTACTCCTGCCAAAGTGCAAACATATCCCCCAGTGAACGACAAGGACCAGAAACATTGAATATACAAACATTATCATCAAAAGCTAGGGTACTCCTTGATTCATGGACGACAATACCTGTCCTAGCTGAAACTGGAAGGGGACCAGGAGTAAATCTTACCTTCAAATATGAGACGCTGAGGGAAGATGCAATAGCAGAAACATAACAGATCTCAGTCTGAGCGTGGGCCAGCAGAACAAGCTGCTGGAGCTTTGTCACACAGAGTGTTAACCTCACTAGCTTCGGCATTGTTTGAGTTGCTTGTCTCTGCAGCCACATGATTCGACAAAGAACTATCCCCTTCTCTATCATTCTTTTCTCTTGTTTCAAGGCGCTCCATCAAGCGGGATACACTAGCAATTCCAGCATTCAACTCTCTCCTGACTTCTGCACCAATATCAGACATGGAAGTGCTACGAGAGAACAGCCTTTCCTTCCATCCCCTTGCGCCCTTTGAAATAGTCTCTTTGTATCTTTTGATAACAAGTTAATATCAGTTATGTTGATTTGGTTAAAAACAAAAGTAGATCATCCGCAATGCGGGCTTTCATATGTGTAGTAAACTATTATATCACGCGCAACAGCCAGAGTGGCTTCCAGAGAAATTTTACCTCATAGACACTGAACCGAGTCTGGATCGCAGAGACTCGGAAAATGACTGAAGTTCTGATGGCCCTGCTCTGCCCTGGTCAGGTGGTACAGAACGGACAGCAGAACTTCTACAAGCAAACAACCGCAGGGTGTATGAAAGTGTGTAACTTCACTAACGAGCACAACTAGCAGTGACCATTAGGAAATATGTGATTATAGCTACCTATCATTAAAAAGAATTCTTTGACGATTTGTCGCCATGTCAGTATATCCAGGAGGTAAAGAACTGTGTGTTTGAAGGGTTGGGATCTGCTGTGATGGTTCAACTCCAAATGTAAGTGGGGTAGACGGATTTCCTACAGGAATTGCAGTTGGTTCAGTTCCCCCTGCAGCAGCAGACACAGCACCGGGTGGAGGAGTTGAGAACACTATGAAGGGAGGACGACCGTGAGGGAATGATCTAGTCCTATTTCCTTCTCTCCAACCAAGGTTGAAGCCTCTTCCCATGACTGTAGCAGCAGCTAAATGTTGAATTATCCTCTCTTCAACATCTGCTTCACTTAGTCCCATGGATAACTACAGAAAGAGAAATATGGCATGAAATAGATAATGATAGAATTGTGATGCGCAAAAGATAAGAGACAATCAAATTCATTTGGATACTTAAAAATAACTGACATGCTGCAAGTCAAAATCACCAAGACCAGCGAGGTGATGGAAAATAGTTGCATTTCTTGAGGAAGTAGCCCTCAAATTCCTTTCCTGAACCACAGCCTCAAACAATTCTTGACTGCAACAATATACATCCAAGTTTAAAAACCGTCCAACTACACACACACACACACACACTGCAAAGCTCTAAAGAAAAGAAATGATCAAACCTTGTAGAATCCTTGAAACTAATAGACTGCCAACACATAGGGCACTGGGAGCTCCTCTGACACCTACAAATAATAGGGCATCCTCTTCCATTTTCAGAAACATAAGCATCTAAATAATTCACAGCCGCCAGCAGCTCAAAATAGCCAGTTTTTAGGATTGAAAACTTGATAAATTCATGTTCATGCAATTTACAAAGGAATTAAACAGCAAGCTACTAAGAGAAACAAAAATTTATTCATCAAAAGTCAACCTATTTGATAGTTGCGCTTATTTCTGTAGTTTCTTTTCTTTTTATAGGTCACAACTATATGTAGGCAGTATTTACTTTATAGATACATGACATGTCTAAGTATTTCAAAAAAAGTAGCAACAAATTCATAATCACCATGCAAACAAGATTAATAAGCCAGTGATACTGTTCAATGAACTCACTACGGTTCGCATGTATCTTACACTATTAGCGACCAGTTACTTATAAATGGGAATTGGCATGCTAATAGTCTGGTGGTGATAAATTTAGGACGTCACAGTAAATATCTTCTGGTTTGCTTGGTAAGATGAGAATGAGACATTTCACCAAAGAAAACCACAATTAGGAACTAAATGGAGTAATTGACAAAATTATTGAATGAATGTTCAAGGAAGTCAAATATGGCTGAGTTTTGATCGCAAAGACGCAAACCATTATACCAACATTTCTAACCCTCCATTTCTAATCAATATATTGATATCAAATATAAAATCGACGCAGCAGTGCTATTCACAAGTCATAAATAACGTGTTCTCTCACACCATTCTCATTGATACCCAGCACAAAAAATAGGGATCATTAACCAACTTAATACACAAAATCCGATACATATATTTATATATATATTAAGATATACCATTCAAGAATGCACTGCAGGTGAAAATCATGCTTGCAAGTAGTAACCTGAAAAGCCAGAGATAATAGGAGTAAACAAATGATTTTGAAATAAAATCACACTTGCCATGTAATTGAATTAGTACAACAGTACACAACTAAAAATTAATTACCGCTGAAGGATTGCTTTCACTAAAATCCTCAAGGCATATGCTGCAAGAATCATCACATGCTTCTTGAACGCCCCCTTCCACAAAGGCTGCGGCTGACGTCATACGACTTTCATTGTTCTTGTCTTCCATGTCCGGAACCTTCAATACATCAGCCCAAATTTCATAACCAGAAAATGTAATCTTTTGTTGCCCTTGAATAAATCATATTGTCAACATAAACAAAAGGAAATGTATTCTGAGTCATTGTCCACATTGGACAGAAGGCTCGCAACCAGCTTATAATCCCAGTGCATATTATTTCTTCAGAATCACTGAACCCCAGTCCCCAACAAAAATAATATTATCTTTTGCCAAAATCTTTGGTGCAACTTACGTCAAAAAAAAAAAAAACAGCAACACCGTTATAAACCCTATGGAAGGATGTAGCATCCACCATTACAATGCACCACGATAAGATTGACGATTCTTCATCGCAGGTTTCCACATGTTGAACCAGTAGCGTTAAAATTTGTATCTTTTCGCAAATGTAGTTCGCAATACAACCTATTGCTAGCCGCCCAGAAAATACTAGTATAAACCACGTTCCTCATATCAAAACGACGCCTCAAACAATCTGCCATCCTCTAAAGTTAACTAGCAAAAGTTAGGTGTTATGAGGAATATTATCACAAGAATCACGCCCCAAGGGAAAAAATGACTTTTGGAGACAAAGAATGCATTGGAATCAACTCCTGCTAGAAACATCGACCCTTTGGGATTGAAACCAGACACACAAAACAGACAAGAAGCCTTGAAGTCTATAAGGAATTTGAATGCAAACAAAAACAGTTAATGGGTTTACCTCCATTGATAATTGGCAAGCTCCAGAAAAGAGATCAAGAAACGAAGGGAGCACAAATCAGGAGGAGATCGAGCCTTGAATTGGCAACCCAGAGGATGCTAGAGATCCAAAGCAAATAAAACGAAACCCCAACAATTGAATGGGAGGAATTATGACAAAAATGGAAAAAGAAGACGATAACGTGGAAGAAGAAAAATGATGGGTCTTGTTGGCAAAAAAAAAGAAAAATGATGGGTCTTGTAGTTAACCTCAAAATCGTCAATTATGGGTTTATTTTCTATATTTTCCCGGTGAACGTTGGAAAATGAAACAAACCCCTCGCCCCCACGGGCACAGCATCAAATGGGGGTCATCCGGTTCGGTCCAAAAAAATAATGGGGGACATCAGGAACTCTCGCCTGTTTAGCTTTCTTCGCCTCAGATCCCCTGATGCCTCCCTCCCGAATCTATTCTTTTCGTTTTTTTACTCTCTTTAACAAATATTTGCCAATTTGCAATTTGCATTAAATTATGGGAGGATTCTAATTAAATCTGATTGAAATATCAAAATTCAAATTAAAACCTACACTTTTAACAAATTCCTAATTAGGCCCAGAGGTTTTATTAGGGATTTTTGAATGTTGTTAAAAAACTAAAATACCTATTTAAAGTAACAAATTGGTAATTAGTCCAATCAATTTATAACTTAAATTTTTTCCTTGAGAGGCTGTTAGATGAACCATTAGCTTCATGCATTCTTATTCTATATATTGTTAAAAGAGTAAAATGTATGATTTTTTTTTGTATAATTTTATATTAAGAAGTTTATATTACTCTATCCATCTCATGAAATGCTGGAAAAGTTATTTAAATTTCTAATACAAACTCATATGAATTATTAGTAAGAATTTTAGCAATAGGATTATAAGATATAGCATAATGAGAGCGTTTATATAGCAGATATAACAAAGAATTTAAGAAAATGACAAATTTGATACTGAAATATACTAATACATTAAGATTCTGATTTTTCAATTATAAGAAAAAACATTCCTTTGAAAAGTTATTAATTTAATATTGTTAGAATCAAGTAATTAAAAAGTCCTATTCCCATTACAAAAAAAAAGTCCCTGCTCTCATAAATTTCTTATCAATATATTAGAATTATTATAAAATATTATATTATGTATTGTCAATTTTTTGCTCTTAGTATTTCCAAATTTTTTATGTAAAACATTTTGTATAAATAAATACTGTATAGTTTAAATTTTTTCAAAATAATATTATTTTAAATTATAAAAGGGCATTTTAGTCTTTAAATAATATTTAAAAATTCCTAACAAGGCCTATTGGCCTAACTAGGGATTTGTTAAAAATGTAGGCCTTAATTTTGATTTTAATATTTCAACCAGATTTAATCAGGATTCTCCCTTAAATTATTGAATAATTATTTTTTTTTTTTACTGATGTTTGGTTTTTCGGCCAAATTACTGGTGTTTGTTTGGCCCATAAAATTTTTGTGCATGAATCTTAAAATCAAACCTTTCAGCTTTAAAACATTTTAATTTTCGAATTTAGCCCCGGGTTAAGCATCTAATAAAGCATTGACTCCCAGAAGATGAAAAAGAAGCAATTACCCAATGGAATGCTTTTGATTAATGGTGAATAACTATGATTTTAGATAATCATTATTTTTATAAACAACACTAGTTAAAAGTGACGCTGATTAATCGTAATTTCTGTTTGGATACTTTTTTATTTTATTTATTAATTATTAAAATTACTTATAAATATATAATTACCAAAAAACGGTAAGAGTAAATAAGAGGAATATAATTTAATATAATTTGTATCATTATTTAAATATAATTTTAATTTTATTATTATTAAATAAGGGTATATATGAACATTTTTATTTAGTAAATTTCAATCAAGATTTTCCAATCGCAAAAGCTATTCTTAGTAGCTTATGCTCAAACATGTCATTGGAACTGAAATCACGATTTATTTATATTTCAAAAAATTCAGCCAAACAGAATAAATGGACTATATAATCACTAATTTGATTTTAAACAGGTTTATTTAAACTCCTACCGTTTAACCAAGCACCAAGCAGAATGGATTAATTAAGTGGAAGGCGCGAGTTGGAAGGGGCAAAAGGCAGGGTATGCTACTCTGATTTTTTTTCAAGGGAAAAAAAAAAGGTTCAGGTAATATATTTTAGATGTTTTTGTAGGGTTAATAAATATTGATATTATCCCCCACAACCTATAAAATCAAGTTCAAATTATAATGCAGATGTTAATATTTTATTGATAAGCAATTGATAAATACGTCTATGGGTATTGAAATAATTAAATAAATTTAAAGGTGAATTAATCAAAATAATTAAAAAAAGATTCTATCTAGAATTAAAAGCTCCAGCATGGTGCGCAATAAGATGTGCATCAGCGTTGCTTTGGTGCAAGGATTTCCATTCAAAAGATGAGCCCCCTCTTTAAGCTAGGAACATTTGTATGATATAGAATCTTTTCTTTCGCCGACGTTTCATGATATAGAATTTAGGCTTTTGATTGCGCCTAATGTGAAGATATGGTGATTTTGAACGCCTGCTGCAATTTTATTTGCATCATTTCCACAATACTTTCAAAAAATTATTACAAAAACAAATGAAAAGGAAACAAACGCCCAAGAGAATTCCACTCATTATTAGCCAACTCGCGAGAGAACGTAGGAAAGGCTGTACACATCCATGATCAAAGGTTGAGCACTGTCTCTTTAATATAAGACTTAATTTAATATTTAATTCGATCATAAATATAAAATATTAATTCATTTATCTCTCATGTTTATTTAATTTTTTAAATTGATCATTGCAATAGTTGTACATGTTAAAAGTTTCATCAAATGATAATTCTAGTTAGTACAGATAATTAGCAGGGATATTTTTAAAAAGATAACATATATTTATTATAAATAATTAGTTTAACAAACTTTTTAGTCTACTCAAATTAGTTGACTAGATCTTATATTAAAAACGGGATGAAATATTTTACATGCAGGAAGTGAATGATATAAAAATAAGAAACAGGAGAGGTATATTTAGTCATGTAATTTTATACAATAATTTATTTTAGTGTTTTAATTTCATTATATATATATCTCTCAATCATTCTACCATGATATTATTAATGAAATATTCCTGTATAATTTTTATAATTTTTAATTTTAATTTTAATTTTAAATAACAATCATATTATTAATGATATATTGAGTTTAATTTTTTAAATAACAATAATTTTTGCATAAAATTATTAGTTGAGATCAATGATGTTAGAGTTAGAAGAATGAAAAAAAATAATTTTTTAAAATCAAATGACTAGATTAAAATCTCTTATAAAGTTTAATACTATACTTTTACCAAAGCAAAAATCACTGTGATTGATTATTGTTTTTCTCACATATCATTTGGTTAAAAAAAAAAAAAAAACCCCAGTTTACCGAAACCAACCGCTTGCAACCAGTTCGTTCCAGCGGGGATTTTTTTTTTTTTGGGTACAATCCACTAAGGGTGATGAATCTGCTCCTCGCTCCACCAGCCCCACCATGGGCCTTTTGAATAAGACCAAATGGTATGGAAACCTGTTGGGCCAAGGCTCTGTAAATGGTCAGAAAGGAAAGCCCACATTGATTTTCAACTTAAATATATTAATATTAAAATCAACATGCAATTTTGAAAAATCGTAATATGCTACATTACATGTCTCTTGTTCATCCATAATAATATATCGTCTATTTAAGATAAGAACCATGTAAAAATAGGACGTATTTATTCAAACATCAAAGACGAAATAGGATGTGGACAGTAGTTAAAGTTCAAATATTGCGAACAAAATCATAAGCAAAATAAAAATGAGTATAAAGTTTTGATACCTCCATTTAATCCATTTAATTTAATTTATTTTTATTTTAATTAATTATTTTTGTTTAATTCGCAGTGGGTAGTTACCTCCAGCACTCACTGAGTCACTTCTCCTTATTTTTATTTTCAATTATTATTTTAAATACTTTAATTGTTTGGGATATAGACACTATCAGATTTTCATTTTAATGATAGATTTGGATATTGAATTTGCCTATTTTTCTTCTCAGTGTTTCTCTTTTCTACTCTCCCTTCTCTCTGATCCTATCTCTTCGCCTTTTCTCTTTTTCGTTTCACATCAAGTTTGCTTCTTTGCCGATCAAACTTATTTTCATATATCCAAGCAGGCGTTGGAGAAACAAGGGAAAAAAAAAGTGCAATACTATACAACATTCTATTTCAGAATGCAGCTTGGTACAAAATTATATTTTATATACATATATATATATATATTCCTTAACTATTTCAAAATGTTCCTCATTCAGAGCTATGCGTATGAAACAAGAAAAGCTATTGAATAGCTTAAATTGAAGTCCCTTAATGCTATTTGGTCGGAATACATTCTTTTTAAAATCTAATCTACTCCTCCGGTCCTTAATATAAGACCTATTTAACTAATTTGATTAGATTAAGGAAGTTAGGTAAGTTAGTTAATTATAAAAAAAGTGATACATTTTCCCTAAAACACCATAATCATCTTTTTTAATACCCCATCTCCCTCTTTTACTTGATTATGGTTGAGGGAGTATTCATAGGGGTAATTTAGAGAAAACTGATAAATATAAGAAAGGGCTTTTATATTTAGGACCAAAACCAACTCAAGAATTAGGTCCTATATTAAGAACCGGAGGAGTATTATATATTGCAGGAAAATACCCGATCAACGCACCTACATGGTTGGCACTTGGTAGCTTCAGTAAAGTTTAATGAATGCCGAGTTGTACTACTGATGGTCCTGACCCAACAGGAATTAAGTATGGTGGAATGTGTTTTCAATATTTGATGTGGGACAGTGAGCGGTGGATAACCAAGTGCGATGTATGTGGGGCGCATGAAGAACAGAATGGAACCAAAGACACGGAGAGAGTTTGAAAAATATGTTGGGTTTGGAAGGCAGAATTCGGTGTGAAAAGGGAAGGGGACCGCAGAAGTAATAGGATTGCAACTGAGAAAGCGTATTTGTAAGATCCTCAAGTTTGATGCCCGCATTCACTGTCCATACGAATCCCGTAAATGGAATATGCCGTCCCCTTCCCATATTCCCACCAAATCCAAAGCAAGCAGCGGGCGCCCCCCCCCCCCCGGGGTACAGTGACAGTTTCCACGATGACTCCCCCCCCCCCCCTCCGTTTCTTCTCCAACTGCAAACCTTCTTTTGTCTCGCTTCACTCCCGCGCATACCCCCAATTCTCAGCCTCATATACCTCAAACTCTCCAAATGCCTATCTATTATTTCTAATACTACTTTCACTCCTTAATACAAAAAACAATTAATTAATTTGACTAGATTAAGAAAGTTTGTTAAGTTAGTTGTTTATAATATATATATTATTTTTTCTAAAATATCTTTAGTAATAATATATATTAATTAGAATTACTATTTCGTAAAATTTTTAACATGTATAACTATTACAAGAACTACTTAAAAAAATAGATAAGCATGAGGACAAAATAAATTAGGATCTTATATTTAGGATAAAAAAAAATCACACTAACTTTCACAGCTTCACATAGGTATTTAATATAATTTCTCAATATCTTTCAATCCAAAAAACCCTTCCTCTAAATATCCATAAGCACAACTGCAACTTTAATTTGATTTGTTATGTTTTATAGTTTTATACAATTCCCAGTAGAAATAAAACTGTTCCCAGACCATATGCAGCTCGTTTTTTCTTTTTTCTTTTTCTTTTTTTTAAATTAATGAAAGATTTGGATGCTAATTGACATTACCCACATTGAGACATCGTTGGATTTCGAATATGTTGCATCATTTCCGAAAAGCAAGATCCCATAATGCATGTTTTGCACTCAGTTTAATCGTCGAAAGAATGATTGAGTTGAGGAATGGCTGGATTTGGATGCATTTCTGCATTCCCCTCGAAACACCAACCAATAATCGGCGTCTTAAGTTGAATCCACTTCACCCAGAGGAAATTTCCAGATATTTACACAGGGCCTCGAAATTCTTCTTCTTGAATCAAGGAAATCATGATATCCAGGTTGACCCTTCAAACCCACCCAAATGCATTCCATAACCCCCACTTGGAGTCCCCCCAATCCACAATAACCCCTCACAGGCACTCAAAATTCAATCCATAACAAACACACAAATCCCAAAGAAAGAAGATGAAAACCCTAGTTGTTGTGAAGAAGACGACAACGATGACCTCAACGACAATCGGGTTGGGATGAAGTTAGCTGGAGGAGGGAATCGGTGGAGTTCAGAGAAGGAATCGGATTTTGAGGACATTCTCTCATGGAAGGACTCCTCCAGAACCCAGTACTGGCAAACATATCCCACATCTCCTTCTCCAGCTCCATCGCTCCCTTATCCCACTCTTCCGATTTCCGCCACTCTATGTCGGAGAAGGTGTCCTCGCAGCCGATTGGGTGAATTGGAATTTCGACCTCTTCGCACCCGCATTTGCAGCGCCGCCGCCTCTGCGGTAGAAAACCCCACGTTGAGCAGCTTGCGCCGCCGCTTGTTCCTCAGGGCTCGCCGGCACAGCCCCGCCGGCACCTTGTACAATGCGAGCACCAGCAGATTGATGAGCCCACAGGGGCAGCAGCAGCACACTACGGCGCACTCCGCCGCGGTGCCTCCCACGACCTCCCCAAGACGGGTCCTCCTGGAGGAGGCGGAATGGGTTTTGAGCAGGTGTTGGCGGCGGTTGGAAGCCGCCTGCTGGAGTTTCATCTGCCTGGCCTTCGACATATGAAATAGTAGCCTGTGATAGGAGATGGTGGAGGGGGATATGGCACGCGAAACTAATTCGATGGGGCGGGCCAAAATTGACTCCGACACGGAGAGAAATTGCAGATGACTTTGTGATTGTGCGAGGCGGAGGAGGAATTAAAGCGGCATGAAGGAATTGAGACGGGGGAGAGGAAAACGGCAGGAGATCGCAGCCCTTTGAAAGGAGAGACAAGAGGACAGGGGAGCGGAAAATAATAAGGAAGAGGGTAATAGGAGTGTGAAAGAAAAGGGAAGTCAGTAATAAGTAATCAATAAGAAGAAGGAAATGAAAGAGAAGCAGAAGGAAGAGGAATATATGAGGAAGACGACGAAGCAGCAGATGTGTCCGGAAGGCTGTAATGTTGCTTAATGTGGGGATGGCGACTACTGCCCTCCCATAAACAGGGCAACTATGGCAACAGTCAACAGCCTTTTATTAACAGAACTTGTTCCGCTCACAATGTTTAGGTTGTTTGCTCAGCAGAATTAGTTTAAAATTTAATTTAATTTTAAATATAAAATTTTAATTCATTTTATTTGTTTTCTTCATCTAATTTTCTGAAGTAATATTTATAATAGGTGCACATTAAATATTTCATAAAATTCTGACTAATACATATAATTAGTAAGAATATTTTTAAAAAACATATAATTATAATAAATAACTAATTTAATAAATTTTTTTAATCCAACTATTTGAGAGAGACTGAAGGCCAAAGAGATGTGGGACCTCTAACTCACTGTAATTGACCCGCCTCCGCGCTTTCGTCCTAAACACTAAACCCAGGCATCTCCCCTCCTCACTACGCACCCAAATGCTCATTTTGTACGTATCCTCTGAAAGAGACCTGCATGAGTATCATATCATTCTATCCATGTACGCCCATATATCATTTCAAACCATTTTGGCTGATGTCATCAATGTTTATTTATGATATTAAATCTAAAGATAACTATGATAATTTAATGAAAGCCACGCCTTTACATCTAATATATACAATAACGATTTTAAAACAAATGGTATGAGTTGTTTATTATAATGAGGTAGCCACGACTTGAGGTTGCTAGTTGCTACGATAGCTGGCACGACGAATGAACCGAGTTGAGAGTTTTGGGGGAAAAAATATAGTGAAGGTACTCCTCCGGTCCTTATTATAAGACCCAATTTGACTTTTTATTTGGTCCTTATTATAAGACCCAATCCTTGCATGGAAGCCGTAATTTCTGAGTTGCGCGGAAGACAGCGTCATGAATAGTGGTTAATGGTCAAATTGGTTCGTGGCCACACTATACTCTCCCTTGTCCCTTTTTACTTCTTCCCGTGATCCTTTGACTTGTAGGGTCAAAACCCCAATTTGTCCCGAGAGATCCCTTTCCATTCTTCTTGTTCATCATATACATATATTTATAGATATATATATATATATATATATATAACACAGGGCAACGATTAGGTAAACATGCATATAAAACATGAACCAATGCTAGATTTCTGACCTTTAATAATGTTCTTATGTGTGTGTATTGGCATCAAAAATAATAAAAATAATATCAGCGTCGTCAATAGGCAATGAGGCGGGCCACACCTTAATTTGACGAAGAAATGAGGCAGCCACCCACGTCATGGGATTTGGGTTTCCCTCAAATTGTTACGAGTCGCTCGCTTTTATAGCCTTCTTTTATCTGTTTTAATCTCAAGCCCATTACTTTTTTTTATCAATAAATGCCTCACCCCTCCCCCCCAGAAAAAAAGCGCACACACACACACACACGCGACCAAGTGCCAAATCTATGAAAACCATCTCCAGGGATGGATCTGCAAGATCGAATTGAGTGCGACGAGGTTCAACTAACCTTTTTTTTAATCTTTTTTTGAGCAAGGAGAAGTTTAATTAACCTTAATGTTCTTTGAAACCGCCGTTACATAACCAAAATGCTTATTACTATCTTCCATTCTTAATATAAAACTTTATTTAACTTTTATTTTGATTATAAATATAAGACTTTTTTCCACTTTATCTCTCATATTTATGTATTTTTTTTTCAAAGTAATCTTTTTAACAATGATAATTTTAGCCAATACACTTGATTAGCAAGGATATTTTAAGAAAAACAATCCATATTTATTATAAATAACTAACTTAACTTCTTCTTTTTTAGTCTCCTCAAATTAATCAACTAGCTCTTATAATTAGGACCGAATGTAGTATTTTACATTATTTTAGCCGGAACTGTTATTTACGTTAATACGAGACTGTGATTATATTTATCTGAGGGGGTCGAATTTCCGAGACCTGATAGCTTGACTAATTAAATGCAAGGATAATTATTCACAAAATAATTTTTTAAAAAAGACTATTCCAGAAAAAGGATGATGAAGAATGAAACCCTGCCCATTTTAAAAAAGTAATAAAAAAACGGAAACCGTCCGTGATGATTGCTTTTGTGATTACAATTAGAGAGAAGTCTAGTTATAGCCGCAATTGCACTAAATAATTGAATGAATGAATAATATGCAAATCAAACAAGATACGTTTACATGAGTCCATTGTGTCATCACCACGTCATCCTTGACCAAAAAAAAAAACAACAGAAAATGAAAACACGCCAGCAACCCTAAACGAAGTCCCCAGAAACAAACAAACCATAATCTTGCCCAGTTAAAGGCCCGCAATCTTGCCAGGTTATTTCTTGTTATGTTTCCAGACTTAAAAAAAATATTTATGAAAGTATTTACAAATCATTTACTAACAACGTTATTTGTATTGTACCCAAAAGAAAAAACAACGTCTTTGTAAGTTATAATTTATGAGTTGATTCCTTACCTACTGGGCTATCATCGGTTTCTTTATACATCAAAGTATCAATTCACATCATGCAATTTATAACAAATGGCTCAGATAAAAATTTTTGAATCGGCTTCTCTATTTCTCAAATTCTGATGTAAATATATAAATATATACTCTTCCGATCCTTAATATATGACCTAATTTTTGAATTGGTTTTAATCCTAAATATAAGATCCATTTCTCATATTTATCAATTTTATCTAAATTACCTCTGTGGATACTCTTCAGCTATAATCAAGTAGAAGAGGGAGATGGGGTATTAAAAAATAATTATGGTCTTTTAGGAAAAATGTGTCACTTTTCTTATAATTAACCAACTTACCTAACTTCCTTAATATAATCAATTTAATTAAATGAGTCTTATATTAAAGATAGAAGGAGTATATATATAAAATTTTTCATGCAACGGGGAATAAATTGTTAAGCGAGCTGTGCATAAACGCAAAGGACAAAACATGCCTGATAAATATATTCGAGCCCATTCAGGAACATGGCAAAGTTACCTCTTAATGTAATTTTTTTTTTAATTGACAGAACAATTTATTGAGAAGGAAGTTTTTCATGTTCAGGGGACGGAGACATCTCATTCTTAATTATTTTGCATAAATTGGAAATAGATTTTCTTTTAAAAAAAAAAACATTTCAGTTGCGAATAAATTCATCTGTGCCCAGTGGGTATAAACAGGATATTCAGATTGTCTGGGCGCCACCTGCATTAAGTGGATTTCACTTCAGCCTTGGCGCAAAAGATCATTTAAATTTAATAATTTTTTAACTATAAATAAGGCATATTTATTTGGAAACACCGGTCTAGATAGTAAAGTTTGACCCTAACAATTTGAATAAACGGGTTGGTCAAAAAGTCTGAATTATTAGAATCTTTTTAAAATATCTTAAATTCTACCTTTGAAAAAAGCATGCCTGCAAGTATACCTTTTATTTTATTAACTAATATATTTTAATTAGTTGTTATATTAAAATATTTTTAAATATGTTAATTATATTAATCAATTTTATGAATTTTTCTAATTATTATATTATTAAGATATTTTTGTACTTTTAAAAATAGAAAACCTATTATTATAAGAAAAAAGAAAAGTACGATTTTCTAAAAATCTAATCTTGAAATATTTTGGACTCACTGTCATGGGCCCATTGGGTTCGGCCCAAATGAACCTACCAGGATTCTTCTAGAGTATGCTTAGGAATGTAAATAATAGCGATCATATCAATTGTGACTCTCACCAGCTATAAATCGTGAGCTCACGAGAAAGACTTCACAGGGTCAAAAAGGAACTTTTGCCTTCTTGGTTGGCCAAGAAAAGATATCTGTCTCCCCCTTTGTGATCCCATATTTGTTTTATAATCGCGTGTATATTACCATATACGTGGATTTATGTGTGTTATATTCCTCCTCCTTTACTTTAATTATATTTTGTCGAAATTAATCTGAACCTTTTTATTTATTTGTTATTGAAGTATATGTGAACTGTTCACCGGATTAAAACTATCCTTATGTATAAGAAAATGAAAAACACTACCTCCGGTCCTTAATATAAGACCCTGTTTGACTTTTTGTTTGGTCCTAATTATAAGACCCCAATCCATTTTGTCTGTCATATTTATGTATTTTTTTTCCAAGACAGTCCTTCTAATAATGATAGTTCTAGTCAATACACTTAATTAACAAGGATATTTTAGGAATGACAACATTTGTTTATTACAAATAACTAACTTAACTTACTTCCTTGATCTCTTCAAATAAGTTAATTGGGTCTTATAATTAGGATTGGAGGTAATATTCTAGTTGTCCGGAAGAGAGTGAATCTGAAACCTTTATTTCGTTACATGGGCTCACAAGAATGAGGGCACTGGGCCAAAATATTATACTTCGGGGACTGATAATATCTGAACAGATAAAGAAATTAAGTAACAAACCAAAACATGATTAAGCTCACTAATCCATCCATATATCCTTTAAATTAAATTTTAACTGTACATACCAGTCTACATTTTTAAACATTATTTAAGTCAATTAGACGGCGTACCATTGTAACAGACAGTCTACTCAATAAATAGAAGCCATTCGTGAAAAACAGAGAGAGCAGCTCAAATGAATCAATGAGTAAGGAGTGAGACAGGATTAAGAAGAAGGATTAAGAAGAAGAAGAAGAAAAATAAAGGGAAGGCAAAATTGGAGATTCATAGAAGGATGGAAATAAGGCGAGTACGGCGTGTGTCTGGCAGAATTTAAAAAAAAGAAGAAGAAGAAAAAAAAAAGAGGTCAGAATCAGAAACGAAGAGTCCTATGCTTGATAATGCCCCTGTAAAGAGCTGCCCTATTGGGAGGCATTACGTCCTCCAATCTAGGAGCACCCTCCCTCCATTCTCTGCTCTTATAACCCTTCGTCTTCCCTTCCTCCTCTACTCCAACCTCTATCACTTTCTCTGCGAATCGCACCTTCTTCTTCCCTTGTCCCTTCTCACAGTTACCTTTTATTCACAAATTTCACCACATTTAACACCAAAACAAAAATTCCATCTTTCCGGAATGATAACTTCAAAGACTAGAAAAGAAAACGAAAAACAGAGAGAGAGAGTGGTAGTACCAGAGATTTGGAACTCAAACTTGTTCATGAAGTCAGACACCAATCGCTTATGGAGGTGATGAAGCAGAAAAGCCATACTTGCCGATACGGAGAACACGGCCACCAACCCATATCTGGTAGGGCTATCCATCGTCATCTTCTCTGCTCTGCTTCCGAATTTGTAAAATTATTGGATGTATTTGGATGAGGGAGGAAGAAGGAAGATACTAGGCATGATCCAGGAAGACAAAGAACATGGAAAGAGGCATTAAATGGGGAGAAAAAGAGAGGAAGAAAAGAGGGGACGAAGAATCATTGTTTTTTCCGGGGAAGAAAATTATGAGAGGAGAAGGAAGAAAGAGAATGAATGCGGTGTTGGAGTCTCTGTATATATATGGAACATGTGAAACGGAATTAGCCTCTTCCTCTGTAAGGCAACGGTCGCTTTGTTTACCTATTTATTTAGCACCATCAGAATCTTGACCCTGACATTCACACTAATGGCTAGGGGAAGACCTCAAACAGGGAAGCTTCCTTTTTTGGGGACCCACAAAATGGCGACTCAATTTATGTATGCGTCCAATATTTCTGCGTTCTCTCTCTCCCTCTCGGGTCTTGGCCTCTTGGGTTTGTCTCGTTCATCGTGTTTTTATGACCCACCCATGATATGAATCTCCTATTCCACATGCCCCCACCATTCATATCTTTATTTAGCTTTCCAAATATGACAAAAGCACAAACAGGTTAGTTTAATTTATGGTGCTGAAATTTTTTTGGGACTTAGAAAAATTCAGTTTCGCTATTTATTCCAGAGGTCATCTCACCACGGCCTGTTAAGAGGCTTGACGAGACCATGCCTTTGATAGAGCGGAGTTTATGAGTTATTATAATTATGATATGATGCATCGCCATCAACAAAGGGTCCATAGCTCAGTGGTAGAGCATTTGACTGCAGATCAAGAGGTCACCGGTTCGAACCCGGTTGGGCCCTTGTTGTGATTTAATTTTTCATTTCTCTGTGAATGACCAAGCAGCCAGTCATCCATTGACTATTTGTTCTTCCTCCAGTTGGGGCCTTCGGCATCTTCTTTTTCTTTACCCGTTGGAAAAAGAATAACCTCTCCGACAAGACTTTATTCTGATTGGACAACCTTTTCCAGAACTGATGTACTTGGTTATAGTAACCGCAAGTGATCGTAAGGATGTTGTTTAGCGTTTATATGCTTCCATCCGTCTGCGGCTGAATGACTAAACGTGCGCTAAATAAACATATGGTGTTTGAATTCATGATTTGATAATTTAATTTTTGTATAAAAACGATTTTAAATCAAAAGTAAAAATCTGAAACTTACAGGCTTTGCCTTTTGAAAAGTAGAGAGAAAAAGTTAAAAATGAGGTGGATCCACTTTTAAAAAATTCACTATTCTCTCTTATTTTAACTACGGCTTTTAAATAATTAATTTAAGAGTAATAAGAAATTAGTTAAAATTAATTAAAAGTGATAAATAGGTTATAAATATGTTTTTTTGGGTCCATAATATAAATCATTTTAATTAATTTATCAAGTGACTTATTTTTTGAATCAAGTCATTTAAATAGGTACTGGGGACTTTTGGCGATGATGAATGATAAGAAGGTTGGATGCCGTTGAAGAGCCTCCTCTCCCAGTCCGTGCGTCAAATACATTGTTTTCTTTGATGTGGGTGGATTGGGGGTGGCAGACCTGCTGCCCTTCTAAAGTTTTGTTTTTGGGCGCATTTTTGTGCGCGTATATTTCTTTATCAATGACACATCATATATATCTATTTTATTTTTCATCTTCTACAGCTCCTCATTTATTTTTCACTATTTAAATCTCTTTTTATGAATAAAATACGAATCTGGGAATTAATATAAGATTTTATTTGACTTTTATTTTGGTCTAAATATAAGACCTCAATTCATTTGTCTCTCATATTTATATTTTTTTTCTAAGGTAGTCCTTCTAACAATGATAATTCTAGCTAACACATTTAATTAGCAAGGATATTTTAAGAAAGATAACACCTATTTATTACAAATAATTAACTTAACTTCTTTTTTAATTTCTTAAATTAGTCAACTACTCTTATAATTAAAACTAGAAGTAGTATATATCAAAAATGCACTAACACCCAAAGCAAATTCCAACTCTGCCGTTGTTGTTTTTTTGTACAAACTCTGCCATAGTTTTAACTCTCAGCTTTCGCCCCCCCCCCCCCCAAGGCCTTCACCACTGTCATTCTCTAACCTTACCATTGTCAGTGCATTCTAGCTACTATCGAGGAGCTTCGAAATCGCCCTTCTTTGAATGAGAGTTGCATTATTCAAATACATCTTCCAAAACAAGTCACATAAAAAGAGATGCATTTATTTCTTTTTGACAGATCAAACGCATTTTAAAGTCCAGCTTTTCATTCCCTTTCTTGTTTTTTTCGCATATACATTTCCTTCCCTGTTCCAATACTCCCAAGGGGGTCTTGGTACATTCAATGAATTCAGCAAAACACAATTCTCCTCCCTCGAGGAAAAAGGTGACAACAGAGATTGGATTGCTCCCAAACTGAACATCACACTGAACTGACGTGATCTGTAATAAAATTGGATAAGGTTATGAAAATCATATCTTTAATGAGAGCCGAAATCCGGAGCTTCGTAGTATAATTACATATAACGGGAGGCATCTTCACATGATGGGCCTTGATACAGTTAATATTCAGAAATTAGCATGTCGGAAAACATTTATTGCAGAAGTTATCACAAGGTACTCTGGAACTTAGAATTATGCCTCAGGAACCTGCTAAAGCGATTAAGCGTCTTTCCCTGGCTGTTCCAACTGTGTCTGGTGCACATGCACCCACGTGAACTGGCCCGAATCCTGAAGGTCATATTTCACTCGTCTCAGTGGACAATAAAGGGGCATCATGAAAAATTACTCAATGCATTGAACTTCACTAACCCACCTTTTTCCTTAGTATGACAGTGTGCACACATCCTTGCCGCGTCTCACCTGTAGAGTTGAAGACAATATAGACAAATCAAATTTAACTCGAGGCATCTGGGGAGATTTTCCAACAATCCTACAGATGTCCAGCCACTGTTCCATGTATATAGATTATTGCACATGCCACATGGCAAAGAGTCCAACACGTAAACATATAGCTTTTCCTAAGGTATGCAGCAGAAGAGGAATCAAATACCATGATAGTCTAGCAACGTGAGAGGATGAAAAAATTGCTTACCACATGACTCCCACGTATGAAACTTCACCAGCCAAGCATCTGAACTAAGCTGAGTAGCCAATACACTGTCCACCCAAATCCTATATTTTTTTCCCCGCTTGTCCCCATAGGATTCTCTGAGAAATTTTACAAGCTCCCCAATACGATGCTCAGAACCAGAGGGATGAATAAAAGTGCCAGATGGATCCTGCGTATTTAAAGAGAATGGTTGAGACAGATTTTAAGAAAATAAATTCTAAATGGTGTTCTATGATAAATGTCACGTCCAAGTAAATTGGTGGAATATTATAACACAGGAGCAATAAAATGAAAGAAAATTGAAAGTAAATAGAATGGATAAGATGCGATGATGGTGGGATGATGGGTTCTGGGGTATTAATTGACAGTACCCCAGGACATGGGAGAGCAATAGCTACGCTTATTCAAGCAAAACCAAACAATCACAATAATAGACAAATTGCTGGGCAGAAACTAGAAAGTAATAATTTTTGCAGGATGGGATAGCAGGCACACATAAACTGCTTCTAGATCTGCAAGGAATTGCTCAGACTTCTCAACTTCAGCACGCCTCCACTTTTCACTTAATAAGTTAATTTTTACAATTTCATGCCCCGGAGATGTATTTTCAACAACTTTTGAAACGTCCGGAACATCTCTTGGAGTCAGGTTTGTGCCTAACTTGAAGTGACCAATGGCTTGTATAATCCCAGATGCACATCGCTCTGTGGCATGGATAATCTTGGGGTTGTCTTTCACATTTTTGGCATGCCACTGCAATAACTCTTCTTGGGCATTGCTCACCTACATAATGAATGAAAATGACTGAGCAAAAGATATTGTCACTGACAAATCAAAACTAACATGATTAGGAAATTTATGGCCGTAAACAAATAGAACCGCCAACCATGACACCATAGACTCCTGGAATGCTGAATAACTCTGCATCATTTCCAGAGTCACCACAAACAAGTGTATTGATGGGACGCTTTCCCTCAGTTTCAAATTTTTTTAGCAGATATGCAAGAGCTTGACCTTTGCCAGCGCTTTGTGGTAATATGTCCAAATCAATTCCTCCACTATATATTATTTTAACATCCAACTGCCAAAATGTGAAGCAACAATACGAAACTATTTAATTTGTAATATTAGAAGAAAAAAGAATTGTTAGTTCAGTGCTAATACAACGCATACACAAATTAGTTGATGAGAAATAAGGATTCCTGTACTGGGGAAGAAAACAATTGTAAGAAAGGAGTCATATCTTTACCCCACGCTTTCGCAATGTCTCAGAAAGAGCTTCTATCACATTTTGAGCCTTATCTTTCTTGATATAAAAGCTTACTTTGTGGGGTCGCTGCTCTGATTCTGCCTGCAGTACCAATTATTTCAGAAAGGACCTCCATTAGGTATCAATTCATTTAATGATACTAAGCGAAGCAATTTTGTAGGGGGATCTAACAAGTCATACCAAATATCAACAGCTGAACCTCAGACAACAACCAATCAATCACTGTCATTAACTATATATTATACCTGACGACTAAGTTCAGAAAATTTGCTTGTTTCCTCAATGACAATGTTCCTGTCCCATTTCTGATTCAAAAATTCTTCCCATCCGTCATCTGGCACCATTGATTTACCATAAGTTATCTCAGTTCCCACAGACATTATGGTTATGTCGGGAGTTATCATGGGTTTTTCCTTCCTCAATTGTTTGTAAAGCGTAGGTGACCTTCCAGTTGAAAAAACCAGCAAAGAATCATGACGGTAATACGCTTCCCAAAGAGCATTAAAGCGGAGGAGGGAAAGGTTCTCAGCATCATGGTGATCAACCTACAAGTAGATCATATTCTCCAACTAAATCATTTTAAAAACATAATAAAGCATCAGAGCTGCAAAGACTGACAAATATAAAACATACCATTGTGTGATCAAGATCTGAGACAATCATGAGACGTGCAGAAGACTTTACCCTATCCATGTTAGTCAATCAATCCCCAATTCGATCCTGTAAGTACACACCACTTCAGTATTCATCTCAAGAAGGTAACCGCATATTTTTTGTGCCTACGTCAATAGACACATTCACAAGGTTGCTTTCCCCTTATTTTTATATGTAACATAAACTCCTGTGATGATTAGTTATCTGGTATGGTATAAACGCCATATATCTAGATGGAACAAATATTATCGTTTACCCTTTTGAATTAAAGAAGGATGCTGGATTTTTTTTTTCCTTCCTTTCTTCTTTCTTTTTTTTTGTCCCCTGCAAAAGATAATTTATCTGGTAATCTTTATATCCTGACAGTGGATAAGATTAAAGAGAATGTTGAATATTTAGCGTGGAAAATTGAATGTTCATCCATATCAGAAAAATTGCCAGAACTTTCTTTAGAAGAAAAAATAGCAAGACCCAACACCCCTTCCACAGATAATAAAAAAGTTCTTAACCAATGTAACTTATCGAAGCCAGTAAAAAAAGCATCAGAGCGTTGCTAAGACACTAATAAGCTACAAGGAAGTCATTTCTATTACGGAGAATGAATCTCATAAACTGCACCGACTCCAGTAAAACCTATGTAAGTAAATTCGTTCGCCTCGGAGAGGAGCTTTCTAATTGTCCAGGAGGGAGTCGTCTTATATCGGAAGCCAAATTCACTTCTAGGACCTCCCATTCTACCTAGATGCATATAAAGAGAAACCGACAACAAAATAAACGGCCAAACTAAAGGAAGCGATCGAACTCAAATTCCAATTCTACAGCAAATCGACAAGAATGCCAGGAATTGAATCACAGGACAGAAGAAAATGGTGTTTACCGACTATTAGGTGGGATAAGATCACCTGCAAGTGGTTCAGATGTTTGGGGAGACGAGAAGGATTGGGAGAAGGTAATTGAGAGGCGGAAGGTGAATTGGTAGTGATCAAGCGAGAACGAAGAATCGGATCCAAATTCGTTGGCGCTTCTTTCATGAGAGAAAAGACAAGCACGCATAAATATAAAAAATATTAAATATAATTAAGAAAAATTGCCAAAAAAAAGACTTTAAAAATTAAAAAATTACATATATAAACCTATTCACAAAAATTATTGTCTCTTATAAATTGTTATCAAAACCAATACTAATATTGTAATGGGTCCTTATTTATGATTTTTTTTTTTGTTTCCAATGTCCTTTTTATATTTTTTTCAATAATTAAATATATCTATCCATTTTTTTCCGTTGCTAACTTAAAAATTCTATCTCGATCTTACGGAGACGATGTATTTAAATTCCATCCCTTCCCATAGACTCCCAAATTTGAATAGATTTTGTTTTATAATTTTTCTTGATTATTCCTATTATTAGTTATATATACGAGAAGATTTGCATCAATAAAATTGATGATGGAAGGTACTCTAAAGAAATAAACACATATATTATAAATAACTAACTTAATTATTTTTTAATATGTATAAATTATTATTTTATTTTCATATTTAAGATCAAATGAAGTAACGTTTTTCTTGCAATCTGTTTATAGTAGAACTTAAAGCCAATCTATTGTCAAGTTTGCGGTGGCAAAAATGCAATTGATAATTATTTTATATTTGAAAAGATATATTTAATTGTGAAAATATCTGCTCTATTTATATGGAAAACAAAACTGAAAAGCACCTGCTAGGAATAAGTACATAAAAAGTGCAATATAAATATAGGTGAAATTAAATTTATTTTTAATTAAGTTCGAAAGAGGAAACGAGGGGCTGGCCCAGGTCACCCTGGAGAAGGCGGGCAATTTTCTCTGCAGGAAAGAGCACAACATGAGACCCAGCGGAGGTTTTGCTTTTCAGACTTCGATGGATTGCGAAACGGCAAAAGCTCATGAGAAAATGTGAAACAACTGAGTTAGACACAAATAGTTGTTTGACTGAGACTAAAAACCTAATCAACTTTTGGTCTTTAATT
>NW_021633881.1:0-47236 GCF_004799145.2 Neltuma alba
GCAACTGATCATTGCACCTGTGCACATTTTTGTGTGCAATTCTTGTGGTGATGTTTCGCCGCTTGTACCTATAGATTCCATTGCAAGAGGGGAAAAAAACAAATTCTCTTTAGAGAAATTCAAAATATATAGGTCATGAAATATTGTGAATACAACAAGCTTTAAACTATAACAGTTTCCCATCTCTTGGTAATTACCAACAAAATGACGGTGCAGTAGCAAAGTCAAAAGGTTTTAAACCCAAAAAAAAAAAAAAAACACTGAAAAGGAAATTAATTGAACCAACAAGACAATGGACTAAGTGGCACGAAGGTAGGGGGTAAATTATGTTAACACTGTCCAGGCAAATAAAAAGGGCAATAACCATGCGTTTCAGACTCTGCAATAAGCTGTTTGGTGTATTTTTCATAGATATAAGGCATTTCAGCACAACTTCAAAATTTTAGCATGCCAAATCGGGACCCTTGGAATCAGATGGAAGAATCATAAATATATGCAAAATGCTGTCGCTTTAGCTTGCAAGGCTTAACAAAGACAGTGCAAAACTTTAAATAGCTTATGACAAACTGTTTAAGGAAAGAACTTCAGCTTTGCCTCTCGTGATGAAATGAAGCTAACTAAGGACAGTCCCCTTAGCAAATATTTAATTGGAGCACTCTACCATGTTATGTAATAGTTTCTCTTTGGTTTCTCTAGACAATAGTTTTTAGTTGTCTAACACTCAAAATGTTCTCCTTGTAACTAAAAATACAAAAAAAAAAGGGGAATAAAAAAAGAAACATATGAGAAGGCTTACGTCTCAAAAGCATCTGATGACAATGGACCCAGTTCCCTGATTTTCTTGGTACATTCATCTTCTTTAGCAGAATAAATATTTTTTTTACTCAGCAATTGCTCTAATTCTTTAGCTTCTTCCTGAAGTTTCCTTTCATAATCATCCTCCAAAGCCTACAGTCATATGTAATCATTAGAGGAGCAGCCAAAATCGCCACCACCAAACAATTATAAAAGAGTTACTACCTTCAATTTATTCATTTCATCTTTAATCTTTTTACTTTGCCTCATTCGATCATTTATACTATCAGAAACCCCTGAGAAAGATAATTTGGTCAGAAGGAAATACAAATTGTGTTTCAAATATATATACATATATATAAGAGACAACAGTGATTGAGGGCCTCACTTCTTAGCTGCTCTGTTGCATCTTCAACCAGTAGTTTAGCATCATTAAGTTCCTGTCCCTTCAATTCAGCATCAACAACCAGAGAGTCAGCTTCCACGGATGATATTACAGCTTCCAACTCTTGTTTCCTTCTCCTAAGGTTAGTTGTCAGATTAGTTTCCAGTTCTGCCTTTCTTGCTTCAGTCTGCAAAGTTGAAGTTAATATAGGACAAGGGACCATTAAAAGATTTCAAGCACCAGAGAATTCAAACATCAACCTCACACGATCAGTCTTGCAAGCAACAAGCTTCTCTTTAAGTTCTTTGATTTCAGGATTCAAATCTGACAAGAGTTTCTTTTCCTCGGGTGTTAAGTGATCAATGAGCTCTGTGCCCATCTCAGCCCTTTTCATTCCCATACTAGCTCGAAGCTGATCAATTTGATTCTGAACATCTGCAAGTGACTTCTCCTACAAGCAATGAAGGCAAAGCTAAAACACTCGGAAAAAAAAATCAAAAAAAAGAATGACCGATATAAGAGAAGTTCTCAAAATAAAGGCATAGATAGTCTATAACTGCAATAACACCTTATTTTCAAGTGCTTTAGAAATTAGTTGTTTCTGCTTTGGCGTTCGCAATGTCCTGCTTAAGCTGATCCAGTTTTGATTTACCATGACCCCGCTCAACATCAAATTTCTGCTGCGCATCAACAAGTGTAGTGATTTTCTGGTCTATCTGTAAGATTAGTTCAGCGGAAACAACGATGGTGGAAATCCCTCTTGATATCAACACCATTGACACAAGAAATGTCATTTGCAACAACTAATTGATAGATTATAAACATGAAAGGATATCATGAAGCTCAAGTCTAACTTTCTCTAATTCCTCCTCCTTCATGCGAATAGAGTCTGCATTCTGCTTAATAATATTCATAAACTTCAATTTTGATCGCCTATGATCATAAAATCCCCCAGTCATGCTACCTTTCTTGCTCACTTGATCACCTGAAGTAGGGATGACCAGCAACTTGTTAAGGTAAAAACAAGGTAAAATAATGAAGACAACCTTTTTAAGTGTTCAAACCCAACCTTCCAATGTTATGCAGTCCAGACCATCAGTACGAGCAACCCTTGACGCAACATCAATATTTTTGCAGATAACTGTTCTAGCAAATACCTAGGAGAAATGTCAGAAGCAATGTCAAGGGAGATCTAGCAATCAAACATAGTTAAATGGAGGCATCTACCTAATTAAATAAACAACAGGAGCACATGCAAATGTCCACTTCCAGGTACGGAAGCTCATTATTTGAAGAATTGAACATGTTTAGCATCACAAAAGCCAAAAAAAAAAAAATCAAGATACAAAAACCTCTAAAGCCACGGGAAATCTCTGCCTGCTGCACAGATATAGAACTGAAGTGTATTGAAACAAGAAACACACTGAAACAGTTTGACTACATAAATTGAAAGTTTGACACAAGGCTTCCTCAAGTTATATTTAAAATAGAACAGACCAACTCCTAGGCATAAACCAGATAGAACCGGTATAGCAGTATTCACATTAAATAAGACACAGCATTTGCAATAAAGCTAACCTGACTGAATGCTGGAGTATAATCAAGTTTAAAAATTAATTTCTTCAGAAGCGGTATGACATCAGAACTCTGAGGATAAGTGACAGTCGGAGCCTTCACTCGATTAAGTGGGATAAAGTAACACGCCCGCCCTTCTGAGAATTAAGATGTCTAATTATCTGGGTTGACTTGTCATCATTTTCCACAACCACATGAAACAAGCTGTTCAAACAAGGATGATAAGTGGAAACATCAAAATAGACGTACAAAGAAGCCAAAGATCAAGGAATGCAATGATATGAAACCAGCAAAGAGACAACAGCAATAACAATTACAAGATCAACAAATAACCAAGTAAAAGCAAACTTACTATCCTGCTCCCCGATATTTCTGCTTGGTGAAGCATATATAAATTCACATACCAGGTATAAAAATTAGGACAAATGTCACACACCTGTTTCCTGCAGTGACTTCAACTGCTGTGAAAAATTTTTCATCACAGTTCAACAACTCAATGATTGGACCATGAACTCCTGAAATTCTATACTCTCTGCAGATTTTCCGAACTGAATTCAACCCTCTTCTCACATCCTGATGATTACAAGAAAGTTTCAATTTGAAAACAAAAAATAACTATTTGCCATGAATACATCTATTTACGTAGCATGACAGATCAACTGTGAACTGGAAAAAAGACAGGTTGTCAACAACTATCCCCAGAAACTGAGCACTCTAAGGTGCCCAGTATTAAATGGAAAGGGCAAACATGGAGACAAAGATGGAAATATCAAGCATAATTATCAGGACTCTGCCTCACTTCATGTCATTGAAATTTTATCTTCCATCATTTGAGTTTTACACTGTTCCTGATATCAGTAAGATCACCAAAATCAAGAACTAAACAGTTTTTCTGTACACATATGTCTAAGATAAAGTTGTAATAACACGTTCAAGTCAATGTAAATGTATTCAAGTGGTGATTTATTCTAAGAATGCAGAGTGAATGGCATAGATTTACATACATTCGGGAACTTTTGTTAATTAAAGCAGGGTATTTATAACATGAAAGATGTTGTCTTGTCAGAAATTAACTAGAACATAACATGTCAAAGGCTTTGCGCTTTGGATTCAGGTTTCTCCAGTGAATTCCTCAGTTGAGATAAATAGTCTAGTTACTTACTCAACATTTTAAAATAAACAAGCAAAGAAGTGTTGTTACCCGCTTTCTTGCAAAGCTAAACAGTAAAATCCAGAAATAAGATGCTCAAATAAGTTTAAAAAATAGATTACTGACTCCAGGAATCGCATGATCAAGGCTCTTTTCAGCCTTCTCAACTTCTGCTTTCAGCTTATCAATTTCAGAAGTAAGTCCATTCTCTCTGGCCCATAAAGACCTACAGTACTTCAAATCATCAGAACTAGACTCTGGAATCTGAACTGAATAAATTGTAAAACAGAACATACTTCCGCTCATCATGCAACTTGTCTCTTTGTACTCTTCGATGATTAAAATCTTCACGCGATTTAGCAATGTGGGACTCCACCTCAGTAATGTTTGATTTTTGATTCCTAATATACTCATCACAATTATGTAGTTCACCATTTAGCCGATCAATTTCTTCCCTGAGCTTTTGCTCCTGTTTTCCCAAAACACCAGGCCGGGGGGGGGGGGGGATGTCAGTCAAACAAGAGACATATTAAAGAGGTAAACCAACTTGACATAAATGATTTATTATACGTGTAGAAACACATAATAAATAAATGTTTGTTAAGCAGAGCCAGAAATACTAGTTAACCTAAGAAAATACTAAAACAAATATAGAAAACAACATTAAGGATCATTTAATACATCTGGGTTTAAGAGGAGACAGCAAAATAATTAATTTATATACACCAGAATATGCAAATCTAAAAACTAAGGTACAATCCCTTCCCCTCTTTACTCTTCTAATGACAAGGCAGTTAGATGAGTCTTCCTTAGAAATATGCTTAAATGATGCACGAAGACAACAGCAAGCTTTTGCTTATATGAGCTCTTTAACCGAATGTTTTAGATTTGAAATATTTTAATTTCTTGCAAGTGAATATCTTATCTGCTAGATTATTCCTTCATTCTTTTACAGTCTTTCTTTCACCAAAACATATAAAAGACTCTACAACATAAAATTTTAACACGATTTCAAGTAACAGAACACCAAGAAGAAATTGACAGGAGAAGAAACACAAGAAAAAGATGATAATTTTACATATCAAAATAGTCTATTCAAGTGTCCCTTACACTATTAGAAATATTAAATACTCAAACAAATAAAGGAACCCATACCTGCCCCAGGTTCAAAGAAAGCACTCGTTCAAGATCATCAATCTCCTTTTGAAGCCATTTATCGCGAGCAGCTTTACTGGAAAACTGAGTCGCACGTCCTTGCTTCTGGTAAAGGATACTCAGCTTCTTCTCACGCTCCATTATTCTGTGGGGGAGAAAAGCATTTTCATGAGAAATAAACTGTCATATAAATAATAATGATAAATATAAGAATTAGTTAAGTTAGTTGTTAGTTATGCTAGTTATGATAAGTGGCGTGCATAACCATTAGCCTAGAGGTATACATAAGGGGCTAGGCAATCAGAGTGGATGTTATGTTGTTGCTGTTATTGCATATGCAGAGTAATTCAGTTCTGATCTCTTTCCCTAGTTCCTCTCATTCTCTCCATCTCCTATTTCTCTCCTCTCTTCTTTCTTCATGCCCCCTTTCTACATCATAAACATTAGAGTCCACTGATACTTCTATCAATAGGTTAAAAATTCCATTGCAGCAGATGCAGGATCATGTACATACAAGCAGTATAATGGGGTCAGCTACATGGATCTCGCAACACTACCTAGTTAAGATGTGTCAGATGCATGTGCATATGTGTAAATATTGATACGACTTGATCAATATACCAAACATATATCTTTCTATCAACCCAAAAAAAAAAAGAAAGAACAAGCAAAATGAACCAGTTGTGATGAACAGCAAATATCATACAGGATAGAAAGTAAACTTTAAATGACTGATGCTCCCATCATCATGGGCCAGAAGTCCTTAAATAAATTTGACGTAACATATCATAAAGATAACAATTTTAGATAACAAAAGGGATACAATAATGACATAGAAGAAAAATAAATAAATGTACATCACAAAGGTAGTGTCGCAAAAAATCAACTAAATTGAAGTACAGCGTACTGCTTGGTAATGTCTTTCTCTTGTATAACTTGATTCTCATATAAAGGACTGATTTTGTCAAGTTCACTCATTGAGTCCTGAATTTCTTCCTCAAGTATTTTTAGTTGTCTTACCGCATCTTCCTGAATGCATGAAGGCAAAAAAAAATGGATCAGATAGAGAACCATTATATTCAAAAACTTCATAATAGGATATATCAAAATAATACTTTGGCTCGGATATTTCCGGAGATCTTCTCTTGTAGGTCTTTGGCATCAAGCTCAAGCTCAGTGTGCTTCTTTAACGCCTCTGTTCGTCTCTTCTCCATAATTTCTTTCTCTTTATTTAAACTTTGAAGTTCTTTTGTTATGTCTTTCAAAGTATTTTCTAAATCTCTGGTCTTCTCATTTGCATCAAGGACATCATTATACTTCTTTGTTGATAACTCAGAAACCTTTACTCGAGCTTCTTCTATCTAAAAAAGTCTGAGTGTCAGAGCTCACAATTCTAAAAGAGCACAAACGAAAAGGGAAAGAAAAAAGTATACAACTGTAAATTATTAGGGTCATGTTTGAGAACATCAATGATGAGCAACAAAAAAGGTAATTCACCAATAGAGTGCAAATAATTGCAACCAATATTATTTTATTTTGAATCACACCACAGTACTGAAAACGCTGAAAGAACACTCGATCAAATTAGCCAACTGCTCTCGACCAAATAAAACTTCCAGAGGTCAAGTTATTCTCCTAAATAACACATGTACAATCAGTATATGAACACCACAGGTAATGTTTTGCTAGTTGTCAATGACCATTTCAAGTGAAAATCGTAAGCTGTTGAGTAAAGGCCAAGAATTAGTTTTATTCAAATCTTTAAATACACCCCTATGCATAAATGTCCTTTGGGCTTGAAGCATGACCAGAGCACAAAGTCCATCATAACTAAAAATAATATTTTATTTAATTTAATAAAGAAAGTAGGGATGGATGACCTCCATGTTATTTGGCCCTAGGGGCTCAAATACTGCACGTAGGGTCATCCAATACCAAAGCTTAACTTGTCAGGTTAAGACCCCATATTGATTTTTCTGAATTTGAACACAAATAGAGGTTCCACAAACTTTGGGTAATTGATGCCGATCTAGGTTGAAATTAGCATTGAAAGGATACTGATGGGGAAGTAATTGATCAAGCAGTTTGAATTCTAGTGACTGTACTAATGCTGCCAAAGGATGCACTGTCATGTAGTTGCATGCAAACCACCATATGGCATTTCATTTGAATTACACTAAAAAGAAAAGGATAAGCAGACTAATGCATATCCCGTTCCATTAAAAAGTTATACTAATCAGAGCTCAACAACACAACATTAGAACACAAATACGTACATAAGGCACACAATGTAACAAAACATGATTTGATGTGCATGTTTCCCGAAACAAACAAGGTTAGGATGGTCTCTGCTTTAAAAGAAAATGAAAAATTTTTAACATCTACATGATGGAGAATCAAAATGTCCAAAATTGTCCATAAAAAAGGTCCGAATTTTAACAGATGAAATAATTATCTCATCGAATCACTTGTATTTTTGCCACCTTGTTATCTCTTTTCTGTTCCCTGCTAAAAATGCAGGAAGAGACATGGTATTCACTGACAAATAGACTAGGTCTGTTAAACATATCAAAACCACTGATTTTATTCTTTCACTATAAGCTCACAGATTACTTCATCTTTGCATTTCCTCTACCTGAATAGATTAACTATTCTTTAGAGAAAAAGGAAATCCAGCAGTCCGTAGGACCTGGAACACATAAATTACAAAACCTGGATAAAAGATCATGACTTTGATGCCTCTGTAATGTCAAGTTCATCTTATATGCCAAAGAGAATCTAGGTTCTATCTTAACAATGTTATTCATTCCCTACAGCATTCAAGTACTTTAATGACACCATTAAATTTCCAAGTCCTTGGAATAAAAACATTTTTAAGAAAACTATGATAGTTGCATTTCATCAAGTTAAACCCAAAAAGATGGCACAAAAAATACTATGCCTCCATAAGAGTGGTTTGAACATTTTGTTTTCATAACCCAATAGACATCACATGGATTCAGAACAAGCATCAAAATTTAAGAACAAAAAGGATATACCTTAACCCAAAAATATTTACAATTGACAATTTAATTATAAAACAAGAGGGGTAAAGACAGATAAAGAGCACTAAAGGAAGAAAGTATGTAATATCAATAAATGTTATAGCATTTAACATAGATAACCTCTGCCAGTTTTTGCTGAGCATCTTGAATTTCTTTGTTATAAATAGCATATTCTAAGGATTTTCTCTGCCTGTCAAGCTGCTGATATTTTCTAAGTTCCTCTTTCTCCTCATCTAGCTCCTTCAGCCTTTCATCTAAATACTGGACAACTTGAATGATCTGCCTTCTTTTATTTCCTGCTTAACAGGAAAACATAGGTGATCATCAGAAGAATGATTAATAAATATTAAATATCAATCCCACGATGAAAGACTTGCCAGTTTCCTGCATTATCTTCAAACTTTCACGACGCCTCTCCTCATAAACTCGAGTACCACCAATTTCCTTCAGTAAATCTAGTCGTTCAGAGTCTTTCATCAAAGTCAGTGATGCTATCTGTGCCAAGGTATGGGAGAATAAATTTACAACTCAAGCCTTCAAGATATATCAATACAAATATATTCAAATCCACCCCAAGTTTAACCAAAATGCACCAATACCTTCCCTTGCTGAACAACATAGTAAGGGTTTGAGCGAGAGAATCCAGCACTTTCAAGTAAATTCATCACTTCAGTTTTCCTACAGATTATTTACCATGTTTCTTTAGGGCTCAGGGCTTAAGTCAGAATCAGATAGCATAAACTATAATCTATTGTTATCTGACAATGAAATATAAGAATAAATAAAATGCCCTAATTTAATAATCTAAACTCACGTTATGTGTTTTCCATCTAGAAAATACTCATCCTTTTTCAAAGCAATAGTCCGGCGTAGGCGCACTTCCTCTTTGTCAACCTGTCCGGAGGTTCAGATATAAGCTAAGATAGTAAGCAAACAAGTATAACACAAATAAATTACTATGGTTTATAATAAGGGGTAATGGCACTTAGGTCCCAAAAAATAATTTAATGACAGTTAAGTCCAAAAAATTTTGCTAAAAGATGAGTTGCAAATGTTGGTGTCATTCACCCTTATAACAACATTAACAAAATGAAACCACGAAGTAATTTAAACAAATTAAGTTGAAATGAAATACAAAATGGTCCAACTCATGCCGCCTAAAAGATAAATCATTAGCCTTAAAAGGTTACCGGTATGCGATTGTCTGAATTATCAAATACAATCTCCACAAATGCAGATAATACTTGGTGTCCAGCTCCCTCCTGTATAGAAAATGGTTCGCTTAAGCATAATTAAAATCCTAGAAAAGATTAGTAATGCTAAAAAACACAACCTGAAAAAGTGATATGAAATGGATCATACATGGAGTAGTGCATGCCTATCTTCACTGCGTAGGTTCTGAAACAGATCGCTCAACACAAAGCGAATTGCTAGAAACAAGAGAAAGAAAAGGCAAAGGTTTTCAATCAGAGGCGAGAGATCTAATTTCAGTTACTTTAACCCAAAAACAGAATGTCCCCAAAAGAATGGATGAAATGAGAAGCAAGCAGGGGAGAATTCAACTTACCATGGAAAAAGTTTGTCTTCCCAGATCCATTAGCACCAACTGTAAAGAACTCAATTAAATATTATTAACTTCACCGGTTTATATCATCAATACAAGTCTCTAGAAAGGTAAAAGGTGCAAAATGGAAAATGATATTCGCGAATAATTCTTACAGTTAATGAGATTTGATGAAGAAAGATGAGCTAAAGTACAAGTGATGAAAATAAGGAAAATGGAGTGAACAGAGACTCGCAGCAACCAAAACAGTTTTTACAGCCACTTGCTTAATGAATGAACATAGACAGCGCTAATATCAAATGTAGCATAATCATAATCATGTAATGCTTTCCACAGCTAATTAAACCATTCTGACTCTCTAATGCTTGGAGCATGTTTTGACCACTAACTTCAGAGGCTGATGAAGTTGCAATACTGGATATACTAAGGTTTCTTAAAGCAGCATCAAACATTTGATAATCATTATCACACCTCTCAATATTTTTTCATACTGAACAAACATGTCAGTTTATGCAGATATATTCATATAAAACTTCACCAAGTATATACAAGCATATATGCATACATATAAATATAAAAAAGCTAACTAAAAGGTTCATTCCAAATTGCCTTAATTTTCTACTTAATTGAGTTTGAGCTGATCATGACATTTCTGCATACCGTGTCCACATCATGCACCATGAATTATTATCTTGCAACAGAGAAAAAGCAATTCGAAGGTTTCAGATAGGACCAATACCAACACAATTAACTTTAGGGCTGAATGGTTCTGTGGCAATTTGCTCTCTGTAACTCTTAAAGCCTTCAATTATAACCTGCACCACAACACCAAGAAAACATCCAAAAACAAATTTAGAAACAAATCAGATCAGAATAGGAGCCATATAAAGTAGCATGAAAAGACCAAAAAATCAACCAAAATGAAAAGATTCAATTCATACGAAAATTCTTCAAAATCCTACTAGGTTTGGCCATGTGCTTATAGCAGCACTCCCCATTAGGGCCATTGCTTGTGAGCCAGACCACCCTCTCCAACTAACTCTGACTAATAATAGAAAGGGCAAATGCCCCTAACATAAAACAAACAAGACACCAGAAAAACAGACATGCCACCAAAATGACATCAAACTACAGTCTCAGCCATGATACACTTGCCTGAGTATCAAGGAGAGTAAATTGTGAGTTTGTGATATCTATCCTCAGCAAAATCGGAGACTTCAACATTCTATTATTCAGGTTTACATTATAATTAAACCCCACCACTAAAAGATTTACAAACCCCAGGGAAGACCAATCTTTGAAAAGGTAGTCTATAAATTCTTGTCCCATCATTTTTACAGTAGCTACGGGTAGGTGCAATAGGGGCACAAGAATTGATCGAGAAAATTGCATGTCAAAAATATAAGGACGCCTAGAAGAGAGTCAGTCTGTGTAATACAAGAAGGGAATCACATTTCTTTTCTGCATCCAATCCATATCCACCTATTGGGATCAAATCTGAAAAAATCAAATGAAATCAAGATTCAAGAACGCATTTTACAGTAAAGTTACCTGTTTTATGTGCATCTTGAAAGTGTCATAACCCGACCTATAGAAGCAATTACAAAATCCATCAGCACCGTTTTTTACAAACGCAAAAGAAACAATTCAGAATATCAGGAACCACAACGCTAGGGAAGCGTTGTTTTATTGGATTTAGAAACTTCCTTGCTGTTGAAGAACAGCCTCTAAGATAACGACAAAGAAATCCACCGAACTAAAAGATGCAAAATCATCACAATAAGTTAACCAGTATTATGAATGCAATTGTATACCCACAAACGAACAATCACCCACTTCCCAACTGCTAGGTAAAAGCTTTCTAGGCCAAGTAATCTTACATTCTCAAACAAGAAAGAAGGCCATTCCCCAAATGATCAGTCTATCTCAAAAATCACAACATTTCACACTACAATACGCTGACATAGCACTTGTCTTTACATTTCAGCAATGAAGTAAAATACTAGAACATGCAATTCACAGTAAATCCAGCTCAAGAAATTTTCTAGGGTTCCAAAAACTGCAAAACCTCCGGCCCCTAAGACTCATCAGTTGAAGTCAAAACTACAGAAAACTCGTTGTAAACAGAGGAAAAAAAAAAAGCAGAAATATGGAAGGAATGAGTTGCTAATTGAGGTTGCAGCTCAAGTTCACTTGTTGCGCAGAGACAATCTGGAGTGTACCTGGGCGTACGGAACTAAAAAAAGATTCAACAGACAAAGCAGCGAAGAGATGAAGTTAAACTAGCTTCCTTTCGAGCAAGCTTGTTATTCTTGTATGGGGTGCGAAGGATAGACAGTACGCTACCGTCGCGAACTCTAGCACCGGTAGCTTCGGGCGGACACGAAGGAAGCGGGGGGAAGAAGGCGGCAAAAAATTGAGAAACTTTTCGATTTTTTTGTTTTCGCACAAAATCGGGAAATAAGAAGGGAATATCGCTAAAAAAAACCATGGAATTAAAAAAATTATACACAGGTTCTTATCAAAACCCATACTAATATTATTATGAGTCCCCAATTTATAATTTTTCTAATTTCATAATTTTTTTTACGATTTTTCCAAATAAAAACCCATGATTACTTATTTTATTTTTCAATTTTTATTGGCCAACTCTATTGTTTTTCAAATTGAATAATAACTTTTAATTTTTCAAAAAATGTCATCTTCAATAATTTGGTAAATTATTTTCCTCTCTTAATTCAAAACATACAAGCTTCCTTTCTCATTAATAATTTCTGGTCATGTTCCTTCCTTTACGAGCATTTTGTTTGAAATTTCTCAATGCACTCATAATTATCAATAAAAAAAATGAAATTATTACTAATATGATTTATTTTAAAATTTTAAATAAAAAGACTCATTAGTAAATTTTCTTTCAAACTTAAGTCCTCATACTTAATCATCCAAAACCCTTTTCATTAAAACCAAACTATTAATTGAGTTTGATATTATTTTGATATGATTTATTTTCTTAGATCTCATATAATAATGAGATCACATTAATTACAAGATCATTCTTCTCTATCAAAACTAACTTCAAAATAATTAATGTTTTAAGACCCATTTTTTCCTTTTCATGGCTTCCTTTTGCAATTTGAGCCATTCAATTTATCGTAAATATGTAATCCTTTTTAATTATCAATATCAACCACGAGTTAAGCCCAAAACACACACACAGATATATATAGACACACACACACATTGTTGAGGTAACATATAGGGTCCGTTTGAATCAGCGATTGAAAAAGCAGCTTATTGAAAAAGTAACTTATGAAAAAATGAAATTGAGTAAAAGCTAAATTGAATAAGCTGAATTGTGTTTGGATTGGAGTTCAGAAAAGTTAGCTTTTAAAAGTGAGATTGGTAAAAGATTGCTTGGATTATGATTGAGTAAAAGCAAGTTTGGTTGTAAAATGACCAAAATAAATATAAGTTTTAATAAATAACAAAACATGATTAAAAAATGATTTCACATAATATAATAAAATTAAAATAATTTAATATGAAAAAGTCATAAAAAAATATTTTAGATATAAAGTGAAACGTGAAAAAATAAAAGTATATTTTTAGAAGCACATTTTAAAATAAAAGTATATTTCTAACTTATTTATTACTTTCAACTAATTTTAACTGATTTTTTATTATCTACAAATTAGTTATTTGAGGTTTATAATAAGAATCAAAGGAGATAATAAATTTCTTAACTTTTTCTCTCTCCACATTTCAAAAGTCATAAGTCATAAGCTATAAGTCATAAGCTGTTAATTTTAGCTTATAGCTTATTGTAACTTTTCATACAAAAGCCCGATTGTAGAAAAGCCCAACCAAACACTCAAAATTTTCCAATCGGGCTTATAGTGAAAATAAGCTACTTATAAACTGCTTATAAGTGATGCCAAACAGGCACATAGTCAGCTTGATAAGATTAGACCTAGACTATTTTGAGTTTAAAATTATTGCTTTCAACGGCTCCACTCTCCAGTTGCTTCAAAAATTTCCTATTTTGAGTTTAAAATTATTGGTATGAATGAATATATGAACATTCTATTTTGTCCGGACTTTCAAAAAATAATAAAAACAAATATAAAGAAGTCTTCATGATTCTTCCTTACAATTTGAAAAAATCTGTCTTCTTTGAAATAAATGACAAGTTAACAATGTAACATTCTAAATATTATTAAAAAATTATTATTATTTCAAAAAAGCAAATAAAAAAATATAATAATATAATAATATTTTATTATTATAAAATAATAATATTTTATATTTTAAAAAAAAGGGGAAGGACAACACGTTCGGCTTTCCACCGAAAGCTGAACGTATTTAAGAGGAAGAGGAATTTTGGGGAAAAGCTTTTAACTGAAGGAAGAAAATATGGAAGAAGTATCAATGAATGAAGAAAAAAATGAGGGAGGACGGTTGGGGTTGAAGGATAAATAGAAGAGGGAGGTATTAGCATAAAAGAAAAAGAGGGAGAGGATGAGAATCAGAGGAAGAGAGAATGAGAGAGAAAAGAAGAGAAGTGTTAGCAGTTTGAAGAGTAGTACAAGCTTTGGGAATCATATAAGTACATTAAACACTTCTTTCTATTAAATTTTTTTTTATGAATATTTCCTATATATTTAGAACTTTATATAAATAGTATCATTACAATATTTAGAGAAAATTTTGTGTTTTGGGTATGCAGTAAGTACTGAGTTTTGACAATAAATGACCATAAAAATTTAGAAATAAATAAGTAATTAATTTTAATAGGTTCATATTTGTCTATTTATTACCTATGGTATTTAAAATTAAATTTATTTTGTTGAAAAATCTGTCATTTATGATATATGTCATATTTATACCGATTAAAATTAAGTTAAATAATTTATTTGAATTGTTTGAGATATTATTGATATTTTAATCAGTTTAAAATGTAAAATAGGTTAAGGATATATTATTAGAAAAATTTTGAAGTTGGAAACTTAAGTTATAAATTGAGATTTTTACAATAGTAGATGAAAACAATATTTTTATAAATATTTAAATGAGTTATTGGGTAGAGGAAAATTGTTTTTTTAAGTAAGAATTTTGGGTAGTAAATGTGTGTGTGTGTATATATTAATAATAATAAATCCTGTATAATTTAAATTAATTATTTGTATGTATATTAAATTGTATCTATATTATTTGTAGATTATTCCACACTTCAGAGTTTGTAATTTGTGCACTTATTTCTCAAGCTGTGAGGTTAAGCTTGGAATAGAGGTAATCAGGATTAATTTATTTTATATACATGCTTTGGCTTGTAAGGCGTTTATTATGTTTTTATTTTCTTAAATTAATTTGTTAAAGTATGCTTGTGAATAAAATATGTATTTGCTTATATGACAAATTTTGGTGAAGTAAGAAATATGTTGATTTAATTATGCCTGAGTTTTGTTTTTATTTGAAATTATATTTTTTTGTGATGTTGAATTTAATATACTAATATTATGTTATTTAATAAAATGAAAATATGTTGTATTTTGTTTGAAATTATATCATTTTATTTTGAAGAACTATGATATTTTTAATATATATTGTGACTATGCATGGGGTTCATATGTGGAGGTTGGGATTTTGTTATGTGGGGGATAATTGTTCTTGAAGTCCGCGCGGCATGCCTACACTATTGATCCTAGTGTTTGGTCTTTTTGTTAAACCCCTGTAGTTCTTCCTTTTCCTTGGCCCGGAATTGAGAACGAACTCTTGGGTAGACACCTCTTGCACCATAGTCCATTCTTGGGCGGTGTAGGTACAAGGGGGGCTCATTGCTTGATGTGAGTGGGGTGACCTTTGGCTGGATTACTCAACACAGAAAGCCCGGGTCCTTGTCAAGGAGTCATAAAGAAGAGCAAGGTGATAGGAGGGCATATTTCATTGTGTTGTTGCATATATATACTTTTATATGAATTGTGTTGTGGATTGTGAGATATACTATTTTTATGTGATTGTATCTATTAAAGTATCATTTATTACTTAAACTATATTTAAGCACTACTTCACCAACTTGTCATCCTACTTGTATAAGTCATAAATTAATACTTAGTTACTGGGATTTTACGTCTCATCCCACTATTCATCATAGGAGAGCCGTCTAGTTTGGCTCGGCGCGAAGGGAAGCAACCAAAGGCATAGGTGAGAATAGCCTCGTAGTCCTCTTTTGGTTTAAGCATGTAATGTTATGTATATTGCCATCTTAGAGCCCACGACTATGTTGAAATATACTTTCTTTTGTTTGGACGACTGTATTTGATGGAATACTATTAAAATGACTGAAGGTCATAAGACCCTGCTGTAGCCTATATGTGATACTCTTATGTGTATGACTTGTGGACTGGGTTGAGCACCATGTGTTTCTTGTGCCTTAAGTCTTTGCAGAATGAATGTTATGTTGAGCTTGTGGGCCGTCACTGTGCTGAGTCCTTGTTCTACGTGTTGTTAAACCCATGAGTGTTTTATGTATCCTGAGCCTTTTGGGATGTTTTCGAAATAAGCCAAACTCTTTATAACCATGGTAGTATTTTAATACTCTAACTCAATTCTTTTTCTACTATGGTTATCATTTTAAAAATGGTTTTATAATTACGTATTAAAAAGAGCTCTTTTCAGACAACATAAATATAAAATTTAGAATTCAAAGAAAAAGTCTCATTTATGATAATTGGTCCCAAATTAAGAAATGAGATTTTAAGCCATTATTGTGGAAAAGAATAACAAACAAAAATCAAAATAAAAACAATATCAGTTAGGATGATTGGCTTCCAAATTAAGAAATAAGGTTTTGATTTGAGTCATCATTGTGAAAAAAAAGGTTGAATAAACAAAGCATAAAAAATCTCAAATCGATGATGATCTAGTGCTGGAACAACAAAAAAAAGTCATCTTGAATCATTAAGAAAAAAATTTTAAAAAAAGAAAAATATATAAAAATGCATTGATGAGATAAAGAAATCCTAGGTGATTCTTATGGAGAAGAGATGAATAGGCTAGACACCGTTTGCAGACAGATCATGGGGAACTACGGAAGAAGTAGCCAATTCTCTAGTCAGGCAAGGAATTTATCGTCGTATTTGTGACCACCTATGTGAGCCTCGACAAAATGTCTATGCTTCTGACAAATTCTTCGCACACAATTGACTCTCAAATCTTAGTTGTTTTTGGAGACCATATTTTTTCTAATAATTTGTCAAAATTATGCTTATAAAACTTTGGTCCCTATTGGAAAACCCTAACATGTTGTTGACAAATCAATGAATATCAAACAATACCAATATCAACATAAAACATATAAGCTACTCCTACGGTCTCTAATATATGACCTAATTGTTGAGTTGATTTTGATTCTAAATATAAAATATATTTCTCATATTTATTAATTTTTCTTAAATTACTCTTATTGATACTCCTTTAACTATAATCAAGTAAGGGGAATGTGAGAATATTAAGAAAGATAATTATGATGTTTTGAAAAAAAATACCACCTCCAATCCTCAATATAAACCTTATTTGACATTTATTTTGGTCTTATATATAATATTTCAATCCACTTTGCTTCTCATATTTATGTATTTTTTTCAAGGTAGTTCTTTTATTAATAATAGTTATTTATTACAACTAACTAACTTAACCTATTTCCTTAATCTACTCAAATTAGTCAGCTAGTTCTTATATTTAGGACCATATGTAATATGTCACATTTTTTATAATTAACTAACTTACCTAACTTTCTTAATCTAATTAAATTAGTTAAATAGGTTTCATATTAAGGACCGGAAGAGTATATTGTCACATTTTCATGCCCTGTCTATAAAGTATAAACAATTTGAAACCTTTTATTATACTAAAGGATTAAGGAATTATACTGTAACTGGGTTGAATCCATAAAAATAAATTAAAAAAATATTAATACTGAAGCATAAAAAAGGTGAGCAATACATTCAAATCTCAGCCATACATAACAAAAGATTAATATTTATCTTGCACCATTGCTGCATGAATAGGGTACGCCAAAAACAAAAACCAAAAAAAAAAAACAATCGGATTTGATTCAAGCAGGAATGAATAAACAGCCAGCCCATCTCTATTGCTTGCATTTCTTATATATATATAGCACGAATATTGAGCAAAATAAATAGTGGGGAAAACAGAAGAGACATGACAAATTTACTCAATGTAGTGAAAATATGCAGTAAGGCATATATACAATTTTTACGCCCCAGATTCAGCTAAAGTCAGCCATGTCTAAGGGCTTGAAGTATTTCCCATCTAGGAGATAGGTCCCAATGCTAAGCCTCACTGCCCACACATCTTTGGGTTTCCTTGATACGATTCTGCAGATGAACAACAATCTCAGTGATTCCAACAGCATTTATAGTGAGCACTGTAAATGCAGATTTAACTGTAAAAAGTCATCTCTCAGGTGCTGTATTCTCTCTGAATACATCTACATGTAATATGAAAATATAATGAATCGTACTATCCCTATTCATGTAACTATTTTTAGGCTCCATGTGTCTCATAAAACCCACACTAGTCTTTTTTTCTTTTTTTGCCAACAAAAAACCCACACTAGTAATTATTAACTGTTTATCACTCATTAATATTTTAGTATAGTCTTATTACACATTTTATGCTATCCAAGGCAGTGTGGCATATCAAAGCAAAAGAAATCATGTTACCCCAAACCAAAAAAATAAGTGAAAAGAAATCATGGGATTTATGATGTGCATATTTGGTATTACAGATGAAATTTGTCGAAAGAACCCCCAAAAAAAAAAGTACATAAAAAGTCAACAAAGCAAGAGAAATGATGGGAAAATCGAGTAGACTTTTGGCCTTTAAGTGATCAAAGACCAAATTTATCATCTCCTATGGTATGGCGTTGGATATTTAGAAGGCACATGCCTCCCAAATCTTGAAGTGCATTTGACAAGTAGAGAACTCAAATTCCAGAGCGCCTGAACTTTGAGTCTGAATTCGGTACATATCAAAGTGCACCCGGTGTGAATCTTATCTGGATAATGCAGATTCAATTTCAACAATTCTGATCTCATTACTTTTATGAGTGTACCATCTCATTGTTTTCTTCGAAAATTAGAATTGTGGTCGTATATAAGCTGACAGATAAAAACTTGACAGGATTTTATTCCATGCGATTTAACATGAAAATATACCTGAGCCATCCAAATTAAATTTCAATGAGGTGTGCAAAGTACAAGAGATCCAAATTAGAAGAGGAACAGTTGATAATACCTTCCAACATCACCGGGCTTGACCAAGCCAGAATTAGCCCTAAGACAAGGGACAGAAGCTGCAGTCTTTATGACCTTGGGAGCCTCTATGACAATAATGGGCGACCCTATCTGCAACTTCTTTGAACCTTTTGCTGCCACATCTTTTCCCACTGATAATTGGTCTTCTGAAGATTCACATCTTATCAAAACTGCATTTGGTCTCTGATTTCCAGGATTTAGGCCATTTGGCTGTTGAGTTGATGTAAACTTTGAGAATGTCTTAGTGATAGCAAAAGAAGAAAGTGATGATGCCATGATTCTTTACTATCAAATGCTTTGATTTTCCCAACCCTGCAAATACCACCAAGAGGAAATTAACCACCTTCAATAGTTTTTGAACACAGAATTCAGAGATTGTGCACCGTTACTGCTTCATTTGTTTAATTGGAAGAGTAACGGATGGGTATGCCTGGACTAGCTGTTGTTGCTATAATTAGCAGAGTTACGATAGAGATCTTTTTTCTCTTCTCTTAATTCAGAGCAGGTTAAGACAAAATAGAGCAGATCCACCTGAGAGAAGATTTTTGTAGAGTTCTGATTTGCTAAAGGAAGAAAATGCCCAGTGGCAGCCGAAACAAGAACAAAACTACTGATTCTCACAAAAACTCCATCAACGTTGGACTTTCATCTGATAAAAAAAGATTGGACAGAGTTCTTATATTTCTGATCAGTTTCTGTGACTTCCACTAGTTTTTCAGTAATACATTACAGGCAGCAAATTACAAAAATACACATGCATTTTGCAGAATTTCTGCTACCAGATCATTCCAGAGAATATCCAGCACAGAAGACAAAGAAGCAATGTTTCATTAGAGTAGTAGAATCTTTGTCCTTGCTTGATAACAACAGAGAGATTCACAGAAACAAATTAGGTTTTCAAATTACAAAAAAGGCATCCCCTGGATGGCCAATGCAGCTCAAATATCAGGACGTGTTCTTACAACAACATGCTGAACATAGCGTGTGCCTTCACATTTTAGCCGCGAAGTCAGACATGAGAACATGAAATTCGCAGCAAAATAACTCCAGAAACTATCTGCGGCTATCGTGAATGCAATTACGAGTCTGTAAGCGGACGCTCACCGTGCTACAGTAGTACAGTGGAGAAGTCTGGCGCCACGAGCTTCAGGCGAACACGGAGGGGAGGGAGTGGCATGCGAACATGTGATCAGGATATACCGCAAGAGGATAATACTTCTTGTGAACATGGAGTGAGAATATTTCAAAATACATGCATTGAAAAACTAATTTAGATTATTTAAAAGTTAGTTAAATTAGTTAGAGATAATAAGTATATAAAAAAATAATATAAAAAAATACAACTAATTTATGGGGATGGTGAGTGGGAGGGGGAATGCATAAAAATACAGACTAAAAAGAATATTGAGTGAAAAGAAGATACCAAGAGAGACATATAATTAATTAGAGATAAAAATAAGAAAAATGCATTAAATTATCCAACAAATCTAAATCTAAAACAAAGTTTATAAAAAAAACCAGAATGTCTCAAATATTTGATGTTTACATTTTAAACCTGATAGAGTATTCTTATTTAGGATGGGGTAATAATATATGATCCAGAAAAAATCAATAAAAAGTTTTTTTAAAGAAAAAATTACTAGTCAAAAAGACCTGGATTCAAATACTAATATATTTTATGTCCTAAAATATATCATGTACTTCCAAACAATAAATTCTTTTAAGAACTTTTCATAATTATACTAGATTTTTGGGTTAAAAGCTCATTTACAATTTTTTTTACCCTTAAAAATCTCATTTGCTATTTGAGTCATTTATTGTAGCCATGGTTTTTCTTGCTTCGACGTGTTTTTGTGCATGTTTCATCTCCTCATCGGGTCTTCATTCTTCAATCATCGTAGAGAACTCGGGATTTTTTCTTTTATGACTGATATTTACGGGAAAAAAAAAAAGGAGAAAATGGCACTGAGGTCCCATAGAACACAAAATGCTACAAAAAGGTCTCAGGAAATTTGGTAATGATTTTGAAGTCCCAAAGAGACTTGAGTGCAATTTGGTGAATTGTGAAAAGACGTCTCTGCCCCTAGTATGATGCACTCACAGTAACTGAAAGCTGCCCTGTTTTTTAATATGAAAATCAGCACTCAATAATCAGGAAGCAAGTGGGAAAAAACCCAGACTTCATTCTGCTTCTTCCCCCATTCCTATTTGAAAATCTTATCCACTCCACTCATGTCAATCATTGGCAAAAATGGCTTGTATTTTTGGTTTGGTGTGTGTTTGGTCATTCAAGTTGGAGTTTTATTACAGGTGGTTAAGGTAATTATGGGTGTTTTGTTTCTGGATATATTGTGGGTGGGTTAAAGATGAGTTTGACCTGTCTAAGCATAGTTCATGGGGAGTTGATAAGAAAGATGAAGGATAATGTGACTAGAAACCCTTATTGTGAAATAAGAAGATATGTTGTTAATATAAACCGTGACAGTTGTCAATATAGCTCATTTGACTTGTCAATAGTAATAGTATTGTACAGATTTACATTAACTGATTTTTTAAATTTTTAACACAAACCATGACCTTCTGTACCATTGACTTATTGGTAGAGGTTACAAAAAGAGGAAAAAGAGACAATGAAGAAGGGTGAACAGTCACATAAGGCAAAAGAAAAAAAAAAGACCGGAAAAAAAACCACTTTGAATCTAGACAATAAATTCACGTCACTTTGATTTACAAAAAAAAAATCTTTTGTCATCATTTGTTTAGATTCAAAGTGGCCTTTCTTTTTGCCATTTTTTTTTTCTTTTGCCTTATGTGACTGCTCGTCCTTCTTTATTACCTCTTCTTCTTCTTTTTGTAACCTCTACCAATGAGTCAAAGGCACAGAAGGTCATGGCTTTTGTGGAAAAAATTTAAAAAATAAGTTAATGTCCTACCCCACACTATTACTATTGACAAGTCAATGAGCTATATTAACAATTGTCGTGGCCTATATTGACAACATATTTTCCTATTTCGCAATAAGAGTTTTTAGTCACACCGACCTGCATCTTTCTTATCAATTTTCCTTTAACCATGCCCAGACAGATTAAGCCCACCTTCAACCCACTCACAATATACCTAGAAATAGAACACCCATAATCACTCTATCCACTTATAATAAAACCCCAACTTAAATGACCAAACACACCTAGTACTGGGAAAACGGGCCGGCTCGTTTAAGCCCGAGTTCCAAAAATAAGTCATTTTTTCAAGCCCGGCCCGTGAGATGACGGGCTCGGGCTAGCCCGCGGGCTTCTGGTCTTTTTAATTAAAATAATTATTTTTATTATTTTTGTATATTTTATCAAAATAATAAAAATGAAACAATAAAAATTACTAATAAAAAGTATAAATATAAATAAAATTGAGTCACAAATATAAACATTATCATGTCTAAACATATATTACAGTATAATAAAGTCTATTGAATAAACAAACTAAATAGAGGACAGACATAAACAACTAAATAAGCATTAAATTCAGTAGATAATTACAATGCAGATGATCTAGTTTGATTATAAATAATTAACAAAAAAGTTTAACTAACAAACATAGTATACATAAAGAATAATCATTTATCATACCGACAAAAAAGAAAAGAGTCCATCATTCTTAGTTCTAAATTTGTTTATACTATAAAAATGATATAGATCTTTATTTTAGTTTAAAAGATTTTTTGATCAATTATATTTCAAGTATAAAAAATATGGGAGAATGATAAATAAAGACTGTAAAAATTATAGATACAGTATTTTAATAGGTTTTGACAACTTATAAATAACAATATATTTTTATGAATATACCTAGTTTTAAATTTTGCAATTTTCATGTTTTTTGGTTATTTTTCCCACAGCTATAGTGATTCTTTTTTTCTTTTTATGAATGCTATCTATGTGAGCTGTCAAGATAAGTAAAACTAAGAGTATGATATGTTTAAAATGTTAGGGTTTTCTTTTTTAAGTTAAGAAAAAAAGATAGAAATTATAAAAAAAAATTTGGCGGGCCTAAACGGGCCGGCCCGTTTATTTTTCGGCTCTACAGGACTGACCGTTTTAAGCCCGACTTTCCTTTCAAGGCTCCAAAATATAAGCCCGGCCCTCGACTTAAACGGGCTTAAACGGGCCGGCCCGACGGGCTCGGCCCGTTTTCCCGGCTCTAAACACACCAAACAAAAAACACAAGCAACTTTTGCCAATGATTGATATGAGTGGAGTGGATGAGATTTTTAGATGGAAGTGGGGGAAGACACAGAATAAAGTTTGGTTTTTTTTCCCTCTTGCTTCTTGCGTAATGAGTGTCAATTTTCAAACTGAAAAATAGGACAACTTTCAATTACTATAGGTGTATCTCACTAGGGGCAGAGGTGTCTTTTCACAGTTCACCAAATTACACTCAAGTCCCTTTGGGACTTTAGAATCATTCCCAAAATTTTTGAGACCTTTTTGTAGTATTTTGTGTTACATGGGAGTCAATATCATTTTCCCAAAAAACAAAAGGAAAGTTAAAAATGAGAAATTATCAAATTCGATCCAAAACTCTGGAAAATTACAAAATTCCCTCATCATGGTGATGCAACTGCCAAAATCCGCCACGTAAGGATTCTAGCTGCAATGCACGATACGAGGGCCAAAAGCGGGATTTGGCCATTGAGAATATTATATATTCACTGTGCAAGTGTTGTGCTTTTTTTTTTTTTCAATTTTTAATTTGATAGTTATATATTGTCCTCTGTTAATAAAATACTTTAATTTTTCTCTATATTAGCATTGTTAGCCCTTGTGTAACATACAAAAAAAAAATATATTTTAAAAAAAATATTTATTAAATTAAATTAAATAATATTTTATTATTATTAAATTTATTAAAAAAAAAAGAAACAGCTTTCGGTGGAAAGCTGGGAACATTTGACAAAAGGAAGAAATTGGGGGGAGTAGCATTTAATGAAAGATGGAAAAAATGGAATAGGGTAGTTGGATGGTGGAAGGGAAAATAGGATAAAAGAGGGGGAGAGGAGACGGAGGAGGAAGAGAGTGAAGGAAGAGAGAAGAGAGTGAGAAGCTGAGAGGAAAATAGAGAGAGAGCTAAATTGCAGAGTACCTGACGGTTTTGGAGATCATTTAGGTACACAAAACTACTTCTTGTTATCATATTTTCTTTATGAATATTTCCTATATATTTATATCTTTATATTATTAGTTTCATTATCATGTTTAGAGAAAATTTTACCGTTTGAGTATAGAGTAAATATGGAGTTTTGACAATATATGACCGTAGAAATTTAAAGATCCATTATTAAGGAATTTTAATCGGTTTATTTTTGTTTAATGATTATTTTGAGAATTTTAAACTAAGATTTTAGTTGAAAAGTTTGTTATTTAGACTTGTAATATGTTTTTACCGATTAAATTTGAGTTAAATAATTTATTTGAGTTATTTAATATATTATTGATGTTTTAATCGGCTTAAATATTGAATAAGTTAAATATATATTTTGAAATAATTTTTGAATGCTTGAAAAATTATAAATTGAGAATTTTGTGAAATTAAATAAAGCTACAGTTTGTTTATAATTAAAATATATATATATATATATACTTTTGTTAAATTTAAATAGCCTTATATGTAAATTATTTTTTCAAAATAATATCTATTATAAATGTCTAGATTTGGGAGAGTTAATATATTTATGTATTTTGGTTTAGAGGGTAGTCTTAGAATTTTAGAGTAGCTTTGAAGTAGTTCTGAGTTTATATTAATAAATATTTATGCAATTTTGTAGACTTGAGAATTTTGGAGTAATCTTTGTGTGAATATTTGTAAGCTAAAGAGTACCAGGTAACTCTGAAAATTCTTTCTTGTACATGTGAATTGTGTATGATTATATTGTGGATTTACTAATTTTTATATCATACTGAAAAGTAGTATTATGATTTCAAATAAATGTTTTGATATGTTATTTGATTTTGTCAAGATTTATTGCTATTAATTATGATCAATGTTTAAATATATTGATGGCTGAGGAATTGTCATGAGTTGTTATTAAATGGTATATAAGTTTTATTGCTATCTTATCTTTAAAATATTTGAGGACGTATTTATGATGTAACATTATTGGCATCTGACATGCATTGTTGGGCTAAGGATAGAAGGAGATTGCATGGATATGAAATTACCACGTGGTATGCCATCACTCGGTGCACAGTGGATGGCACTTGTCAGGGCCCCTTCTTCCATGTTTTCCTTTGGCCGGGAATTCATTGGAGTTGTGGGACATGTGACACCTCCCTATTCACAAAGGAGGGGAGCCATAGTCCGAGCTTGAGCTCTATATCTTTGGCCGGATATATCTCTAGTATCGGTGAGCTTGGAATAATTCAGTAAAATGGATTAGTTCCTATCGGACTATGTGTTAGCCTATGGCTCCAGTCAGCGGTATAAGGGTGGACGGTGATATAAGGGAGGTAGCATATTGCATTATTTTTTGGATATATTAGAACAATGATATTGGTATATTGTTGGAAAAAAAAATGAAATTGAATTGGATGTCTCAAATCCGTGATTTTTAATATATTTATATACACACATATAAACAGATTTTTGGTTTATCATATATGATTTGCTTGTATAGGTTAGAATTTCAGTAGTTACTGAGACGTTTGAGCTCATCCCCTATATTAACAATTTTTCAGGCGAATGATCTAGTAGGAATCAAGGGAAGGCACCAATGGAGTGAGCCGTGAAGGCTTTTGTGCTCCTCAAGCACATGCTATGTTATATTTTTATTTGCCATGACTATAAGACTTTAATAGTTTATGTTGTTAAGTTATGTTAGAAATGTGTTGAAATTTTGACTTATTTGCAGTATTAAAAATATGTATGGACTTTTAAATTAAATATTTTATCGAGTATATTGATATAATTATGTGAGGTGTTACACCTTGCATTAAATCAAAGTTATGGATATTAGAGAAAACTTAAAATATTTAATTAAGAAAAAATAAAACACAGGTACTAAATTAGAAATTAAAAAATATATTTTCTATTTAAATTACAAAAAAATATAAGTTGTTTATTGAATTGCGTAACATCACTTCTAAAAACATTAACCTCATTTAAAATGAATTTTCAAGGGAGGCTAGTGTTTTTCAGTAACAAATTTTACATTTAGATTATGCATTATAATTTTTAAATTTTCAGTAGTCTTATTTTTAATTACCAACAATTTAGTTCATGCCTGAAAAATATAAATTTCAAGAGAGATTAGCTTTCTCAAAAGGGGAGCTACACAAATTTAATAGACACCTCATGACTTTTCCCTAGTGTTATTTTTTATTGTCACTAATTTTAGTCCAAATCTAAAATGTAAAATAAGTAAATGTTCAAATGAAGTCAGCGATTTTCAGAAGTAATGCTACACAAATTCAATAGATGTCGGGTGTCTTTTCATTATTATGATATTCGTTTACCAACAATTTAATTCAAGTCTAAAATAGATTTAGTTTACAAGTGGAGTTATGCAAAAGCAATTGACACCTCGTATTATTTCAACAATCATAACTTATTTTTGGATTAAAAAAAAAGTTGAATAACCTGAAACAATAAATCGACCTTGCCACCATACCTTTGGAGATTCTACAGTAACTCAGAAAGAAATATTTGAATAAAAACCAAACAATGACTTTAAAAACACTTTTAAAAAACATTTTTTTTAATCAACCAAACACCCCTTAACTCTCCAATGAAGGACCTTTCACTCAACCCACCTGATTTTGCTCTTTTTTCTTTTTTTTTCCCCTTTTTTGAATGAAATTTGTAGCTACTGATTTTAAATGTAAAAGTTAGATAACTAATTTATAAATATTAAAAAAATTAAGTTTTTTTAATAAATAGGTATTATCTTCCCTAAAGGCCTAAAACAACATTCTTAATCATGCGTATTAAAATTACCATTTGATAAAATCTTTAATTTGTACAATCACCATTACTACTATGAGAAACATATTGAATCAATAAAAATGTAAAACAAATTGAATTATGGCCTCATATTTAATATTAGACTAAATTATGACTAGCTCTTATATTAAAAACGAAAAGTAATATTAACAAACTAGATCAAGGTACATAATCAAGACATAATCATCCTTCATCCAATGCACTAACCACGCCATTTAGCCATGTAGTCAGCATCAAGAATCTGTTCCTTATTCACGTGTTTAATTCTAACTATACAGTCCTCATGAGTAATTAATCTAGCTCCATCAACAATATCGTGAGACGGATGACTGTCTTCAGAACTTTCAGTGACCAATTTTGTAGCTTTTATATAATTAGAAAAAAAGGTTGATCTTTCTATACAATCTAGCTCCATGGATGCAACTAGTCAGCTCTACAATGGCTGGAGGAACCATCGTGAGCGTATACCAACAAATCACAATTGCATGATTTGTTATGGCTTCTTCATGTTTTGCTGGTTTTCTTATAAGCCGGTTCATCTCTTGTTCCGGACCAAATTAAGGCATGAATCATGATTGGCCAGTTTTTGGTTAAAATGGCCTGTGCGGACCAATTTTCCAAACCTTGCATATCACCGAAAGCACAGCCCTGTTGTCCATGCACTTAAAAAACGCAAGTGTAAAACAATTCTTGATCCCCGTCTATTAAAGTTTGAGATGTACACGAAAATGAACGTTTCGGGGGATCGATGAAGATGGCCAAACCCAAACAAAAAGGATGGTGTCAAACGAATAAAAGAAAAATTAATTTAATCGATTGACTTCAAACTTACAAATGCTATTGTAAGGTAATATGACAAACAGGGACATCCAGATCGCAAAATTATGGAGAGCTACCACCAGTCATACCTTGGTGGTGGATTGTTACTTCTGCCAAACCTCGATGCTGAGGATCTATGATGAAAAGAATTGGCTAATCCTTTTGATCCTGAGGATCCAGCATGGTTGAATGACTTCCATCTGGGCGGGGTTGCAGGAGACATCCATCTGTTGTTGAACTTTCTGGGATAGTGTTCTTCAGGATCTTCAGCCATCCAACCACCTCTACGCTTCGATTTTCCCTGAGGCTTTGGTGAATCATAGTCTCCAGGATCCTCAAACATCCACCCGCCTCTCGGCTTGGATTTCTTCGGAGTGGTAGCACCTCTGTCTTTGAACTTTGAAGGAAAATCTTCGACATCCTCATTCATCCAATCAACCCGCCGCTTTGACTTGCGAGAAGTGCTTGCAACCATATCATCAGTTCGGATCTTTTTCTTTTTATGGGCCTTACCCATATTAGATGGTGCAGACCCATATTCAACGTAATCTTTCTCTTTACGGGATCTAGGAGATTTTAATAATTGGCGATTCTTCTTCCTTACCTGAAAAGGAACAGCACAGAGGGCATGAAACTACTTGTCTTCCTCCAAGAGACATGGAGGTAAAACGATGACACATTTAACCTAAATAGAACCATAAAAACCTCAATAAAACATATTAAAGATTTAAAATATATGTTTATAATAGTAATAATAACCGAAATGCATGTCCCTATAGTACCTTGGCGGAACTTGTACATTCACGGGCAAAATGTCCCTCTTCTCCACACTTAAAGCATGAACTAGGCGTGGCTGCACCAGTGGTCTCCTCCAATATTACCTTAGCAAAATTGGCGCATTCCCGAGCAAAATGTCCCACTTCACCACACTTAAAGCATGAACTAGGTGTGGCTGCACCAGTGTTCTCCTCTTGTAACCTCAAACAAGCCTGCATTGTTGATTCTCACTCATGTGGGACATTTTTTGATAAAACATGCATTTCTTGATCATTACAAGTTTTTTTGAACTAATTTCTTCAAGATTATATGATTGATGCAAAAAGCAATATGCATAACATCCAACATCTAATCTAATAAGAACTGGAAGTAATAGCAGCAAGAGTTACATAGTATGATAATTCAGAAACTATAGCATGATAGTGATAGATAATGATGCACTCATATGACTTGAGTAGGTAAAGACAGTAGAAAACACATTCAATACCCGTAAACAATACTCATCTGGATAGCTCACTAGATTTTCCAAGTTCACATGAAAGTCTATATCAAATTTACTTATAACTTGCTTTGTGGTGTGTGTGTGTGTGTGTGTGTGAAATGTCACAATAACATCGTATCGAAAGAAATTTCCCTATGCCCCCAGATTATGCCAAAATAAAGGCTAAAACTTACCAGACCAGTATGACCCAATCGACCACATCTGTAACAAGAAACTTCCCATCTCGGACCATCATCAGAATCAACGCAACACAAGTGGCCAAATGCTTTGCAAACATAGCATTGTATTTCCTGAAAACACACATGACATTTACCAATTATATTCAAAATTCAACAAAAATCCCTCACAAAGTTGCAAGGAAAATAAAATACCACAAAGGGGGGCAAAATGAAATGGAACAGAACAACCTTAAGATCATCTGATGAATAACTATTCTTGCATTGAAACATATCATGCCCCGACTTCCCACACTTCAAACAGAATACTGAACTTTTAGACCCACCGGTGATCTTCTCTGGACAGTCTTTGGCACGGTGACCACCTTTCTTGCAGATGAAGCAGTCTCGTGCCTACAGAAAAACACAGGGAATTTTGATATACCAAAGAAAAACAAAAGCACTAGCATTAACTCTCATTCACACACAGACCCAATCCTCTCCATCGAATTAGCGGCTGAATCAAACGAGGCAGAAGATATTTAAAAAATAAAACACAAACCTTGGTGCAATTTTTTACAGCATGCTCCAAGCTTCCACATACAAAGCATGGTTTCTTGCGTCTCCCTGCTTTACAGTTCACTGCAGTATGACCTCCTTCACCACAGTTGAAGCAAGTTCCCCAATTACTATCAGGAGGATCAAAATACCTGGGGCCCCGCTGATAGAATAGACACAGAAAGGCATATCCAACTAAACCTTCGTCTATGATATTATTTTCAAACTCACAGTTTAGAAAGAGTAGTTCAAACTCACAAGCAGCTTTCGTAGAACAATATTGTCACCCATCTGAACTGGACTTGCTTCTGGGGGCTCGTTTGTTTCGCTGGCTTTGATTGCCTCGCTTGTCTCTTGTTCTTCTACTGTAATAATCTAATCAAAAAAGAGCCAACCATTAAACTTTAATGAAAAAGCCAAAAAGACCAATAAAAAGCCCTTGCATAATTCAGCAGAAGCACAAGCCTCCAATGCAGCTGGATATGCTTCATTATTTCAGTTCAATTACTCTTGATGCCCATTCCGATTGACAGGGTGCGTTCTCACTTTCACTTACACCCCAATGGCACGAAGAAAATAAACCACACTCACTTTATAAAAAAAATAACCTCAAGACGGAATAATACTCACACTTTGATCCCCAGATTCAATTTTCTTAAACTTCTTTTTATTCCTCTTCATCTCAATCTCTGCACTTTCCAGATCGACATCGCAGCCAAAGTCACCGTCACGGTCCAATTCGCCACCATTCTGGAGAAGCTTCGCCTCACGCATACGTTGGGCTTTCTCCTCAATCTTGAGAGTCAGGTCCTCGTTTGCTTCTTCATCGTCACTGCTTGAAACGACCACAGACGACGAAGCCTTCTTGTCGTCTTTAAGATCCTCTTCGTCCTCAATCTTTGCGCTCTGCCTCTCCTTCCGCCTCCTCATGGGGGCTGCTCCCAAATTACGAACCCAAGCAAAACAGATCAAAAATCTGAGGAAGCAGCAAGAGAAGAAAGAACCGCTGCAGCAAAGCGTGTTTAAAAGCTAGGGTTTTTTTCCCTTTTCCCGGATGGCCAAAAACAGTACGGTTTTTTTTTCCCCCTCTTGACGGATAACGGAATTCGAAGGGAATCCTCTCAGTTGAGCAGTATATCCCGACATGGGCTTGTCTAGTTTGGGCTTTAGCCCATAAAAAGTTATATAAGAAAAGCTTAATGGGATAACATTTTAATTTTACACAGCGAGAGTTGATCCAAGTAGTAAGCGACTTAGTACCGTTTAAATAAAATCTCGAGTTCAAGCCTCAGCATATGCAGAAATCCCTGTTGTGAGACTCACCCATCACAGCCAGGTATACCATGCGGGTCGAATTCAGATGTAGTCGGAGTAAAGTTCCTTTGAACTGGATGGGTAACAAAAAAAAATTTTAATTTTACACAAGGTTAGGTCTAGTAGAAGAACCAAGTACCTTATAAGGTGATGAATCAATATTTGAATATCGTTAAAAGAGATATTCACATTTAATACTCAATAATACTTTAGACGGAATTGCCCCAGTTGGAAGATGCACGTGCTTAGCCAAAAAAAAATAATGACATTTTAATTTTAATCATAGACATATACAATTCAAATAGCCATATTTAGTATCAGAGATCCTCGAATTGCATGATCTCTGGTAGAAGGATACATGTGTAGGGAGAATGGCATTAAAAGCATTAATATGCTAACTTTTTTAATGATTGTGTTCGGCTGAATTAAATAATTTACTAAATATAATTAATTAAGTGATTGGGAAATTATGATATAACTATTAATTCATTTTAGATCTTAAATTTTGAAGCAAAAAAGCATACATATAAGATCTAAGTCCTTGGTGGAGATCTATGTCATAAAGGAAAAAAAATATTAAAATTTTTTTTGAGAATATGGGCACAATCTTTGAATTCAAATGCAAAATGTCAAGGTTTTGAATTTCTAGATAATTCAACGATCAACGAATTACACTAAAGTCAATCATATAGCAAAGCCAAATGAAACATGGAAAATTGAAAGATCATCCTTTTGGAGGGATTACTAAACAAATTTCATTATATTAATAAGGGTTCCAAAATTTGTTGTGGTGGTTGGGAGTAGAAATGTCCATAGGAGTGGCTTTTCATTGAATTGGCAAAATTATTTTTGGGCCATAAGTGGAAGAGGATTCTGCCTATTTTGCTTGTATTTTTTTTTTTCTTATTGGAATTTGGTTCAATTATACCTACCACAATTTTGTTAGGCTTTTTTTTTTTTTTTTTTAATTTGGACGAGAGGTGTAGAGCCTGATTAACGGTTCAGGATTGAATCCCAAACCTGGCATCACTAAGGACACATTTTGTGATACTAGATCATATAATTTTCTACACTTTGTTAGGCATTTCCCTTCAAAGTTTTTCACACGCTCAAGATTCTACCTTACACTGGTTCACAAACAATACAGTCACAATATATAATTATTACATTGCGATTTTGGTAAAAAAAAAATCATACATTGACATAATTAATTTGACCATCGTGAGGCACAGTTTTTAATGCATTGATGAAGTTTAAACTTGTCATCTCGTGGTATGATGATAATGTATCTCTATTTTATAATATATTTTTATATACAATTAAAGAATTTTATAATATTTAAAGGACTTAGAATGTAATAGATATTTATAATTTGAATTAAAAATTAATTACTTAGAAGTGTATTTTTTTATTATGCTTTTATAATTCTCCTTTTGAAAAGCATCTTTGTTTTGATTTCAGAAATATTTCGTTAAACAAAACATGGACCTCTTGAAAACTACATTTGCAGCAGCCACTTGAAATTAAAATTTTTCAATTATCTAATTGGGAATTATCCAAAATATCTTCTACCTTCCATCCTAAATTGAAGAGTTTAAATAATTAATTTCTTTTGTGGATAATTTCTTTATCGTATTTTGAATTTGAATAAATATTTTATTTATACATCTATTATCCATTTAATTTTTTAAATATCCACACCTAAATTCTAATATCAGTTTATCCTACTATCATATCTTTACTCAAGTTTAAAATATTATCCCTTTATCCACTGTTATTTAAATTCAAAAGCTCTTCCTTTTAGTTGTTATGAAAATCACACCAAATCAGGAGAATTTAAATTCAATTTCTATCTTTTGAATTCAAGATATATTAAATAAAATCATTTTCCTCCAATGCAAGAGATTAACAAGATTACAGGATAAAAAAAGAAAAAAAAAATTAAGCTAGAAGTCTCAAGGATTGCCTCATTCAACTAGGATAGATTCAAGAGCTATAAAAAGAGATCAACTGATCAAGGGAACCTCGGAAAAGAAAGCCATCTACACTTGCACAATCACAAGGATACACTTGGTTTCTTCTATGTCTAATTATTCACTATTGTCTTCTTTTTTTTATCATTATAGTGTCATCCAGCCATAAGTGTGGTTAGTCCTCTTTGTTCCGGAGAATAAAATGACATGGCTTGAGTTCCTGTTTATATTAAGGAGTTTGTTGGTTTTTATATTTCAAATTTATTGTCTTTATAAATTTTCTAAGTTTGGATTTTTGTTTTCTTTTTATGGGCCGTTATTAAATTTTTGTTTTAGTTGAATAATTATGTTTTAAAGTTTTCAAAAAATATATTTTCAGTTCCTCATCATTCTATAAGTGTTTATATTTGTAGATTTCTATTTGATTTACACAAATAGTTCTTGTCCTCGAGTTTTTGATAGGTAACACTCTTCAAGAAATCAGATATGACTATTTAATTGAATTTATAATTAAGTGGCTTTTAAATAATTAATTGAAAGATAATTAATTGTTACTTAGTTAATCATGACTAGGATATTATCTAGGATTTTGTTTTTGACTTAATAAACTATTTTTATACATACTCCTCAACCTTTTGAGCCGTGATAGTCATGCATCAATGTCCTTGGTAAGTACATTATTCTGCTAAGATTTTCTATAATTTTTTCCTTTTTTTAGTTATTGTTATTTTTCCTTTATTTTTCTCAATTTATTTTGCAAAATAAAGTTCAATCAAATTTATCTTCTTCTATTTCTTTTAGTCGCCTTTTAAGGAAAAGGTTTTTAAAAATTTAATTTAGTTAATTAATTTGAAAGCTTACATGATAGGGAGATCATATCACATCTACTGTGTTTGAGATTTCACGAGCATATGTTCAAAGTGGGAGAGAGAAAAAGGTTGAGAAAATAAATGTTCTACCGTTTAACATAAGAATTAAATAATTAATTTAAAAATATTTAAAAAATTCATTAAGTTGATTATTCATCACAAATTTTTTTTAAATTATCATATTTAATCATATGCTTCCCAAGAACATTCTTTACAATAAATAAAAATATTTTAGAATAAATGAGAAACAAAGTGAATTGAGATCATATATTTAGGACTAAATCTAATATTTTAACTAACTCTTATATTAAGAATTGAATATAATAGATTACAAAATTGAAGAAGTAAATTTTATGTGTAAATGACCAACGAGGCACGAGAAAAATATTGTACTACCTCTACTCCTTAATATAGGAGCAATTAAAGGTTTAATTTGGTCATAAATATAATACACTAGTCCAATTTATCTTTTTTTTTTTCTAAAGTAGTAATTATGGTGATTGCATACATTAAAAGTTTTATAATAAAGTGATTCCAACGTTCATGAAATCAATAAACATATTTTAAGAAAAATAATATTTATTTATTACAAATATTTAACTTAACTAATTTTCTTAATATATACAAATAAGTTATTTAGCTTTCATGCTAAGCATTGGGGGTTATTATAATTAGGTTTGGGGGCTCATAACGTGATAAATCAATATTGAAATACTTGTTAAGAGAGATTTTTACATTTAGTACTCAATATTACTTCGAATAAGATTATCTCAAACAAAAGGATATTTGTGCCTAACGAGAAAAAAGATACCATGAACAAATTCAACCACAAAAAAGAAAAATAGAAAACACAATTCAAGATATTCCAAACTAGTCACTAGAAAGAAGTTAAATGTAAAATAAGGTTGTATTTGAGATCACCTTTTGAGATATCAAACTGACTTTTCACTACTAAGAGTAACTTTTAACCAAAATTTTTAGTTCGAGATCATAGTGAAATAAAAGAGCTTCATGGAAAGAGGTATCTTTTACCTTGAAGTCATTTTTTGTAGCTTCTCTAATGCATCACGGTGCGGTGAAAATTATACCCTTTCTCTTGCCTGAAAAAAAGTGACATTTGCATAGAAAATGATTATGCTACTCAGATTTATTTATTATTATTTTTATTTGTTAATGTAAAAATAATAATTAAAAAATCTTTTACAACCTTTTCAATAGGACATCAAATCCTTTTATTTTTATAATTTTTACTTGAACATTTTTCTTAAAATTATCACATTATACACATATAATATATAAAATAAGATTTATATACTTTTCAGTTATTTTACATCTAAACTTGTTTTTTATTAATCATTTAAATAAGTTTCAACTTCTTAAAGTCAATTTAAATATAAATTATATAATACTATCTTATTTTTATTGAATTTGACTATTACAAAAATTAGATTAAAAAAAAAGCTCTTGATATTGTTAATTTAAATGCACCCTAAAATATATTTTGATTACCATGCGTAAAAGAAACTATCATTTAAATATTATAAATTTAGAACTTTAAATTTAAACTATTGAAAGATTTTACCAATAGCAAAGCAATCCGATGAAGGGAAAGAAAAATAATGTGCATAAATAATCAAAATAAAAGATTCCATCTCAATCAAGTACGAAAGGTAGTGTCACTATCAAACATAAGGTATTTAAGGAAGCAAGGAAGCCACTTTTCAAATATGTCAAATCTCATCACCCAGTCATTTCAAAGCTGCAAATTATGAAAACTAGAAACCGAGTCAAAGTGATTATGTGAAGAATATTTCCAAATTAATAAGTATTTTTGGTTATTATGCCCAGCCCAAGTCATTCCCGCAAGTAGCATCTACAAGTAGATGCGATGCTATCAGATTTTTAGGATTGGGTACAAGATACTTGCGAATTTTTGGGCTTTTAATCTCCTTGTTTTTGTGGTTTAAAACATAAATTTGTCTTAAAAAAATTTCACTGAATAGAGATAATATCTTAAACTTTTATTTAGTATAATGTTCCCTAAGAAGTTTAAAAAGAGGTGTAATATCACTTACAATAATGTTTTACATTGATTGTTAATTAGTTGAACAATTTTGTCTAGGGTTAAAGGATAGTTTTACCTTGAATGGTTTTTTTTAAAGAGTAATTGGTATTATAAATGTAACAACGATTGTTACCAATCTTTTTAAATTACCATTTAATAACAATAACCATGGTAAAAAAGAACTTATTATAACATTTGAAAATGTTACCATTATTATAGAAGAAGCTTGAATCACAAGAAAAACTAACCACGATAAAAAAGAGTTAAACTAATTCTTAAAAACGTTTATCATGGTTAAAAAGGATAAACTCATCTTTCAACACTTATTTGTGATAGAAAAGAATCAAAATAAAACCTTTAAAAGCCATTATGGATATTAGAGTTTTATTACAGACTCCGTTTTCCTGCTAAGCATTGTGATGAGCACCAAGTGCTCATCACCCAAACGCATCGTTTTACTAAAGAATAAAGAAATCTTGGCCATTGGTTGTATGATAATCCTAACCGTCCAATTCTGAAATATCCTTGTTGTATTGTGGGAAGACTCCAACGGATGAGGCTAGACTCCGCTTCTCTTCTCGGCAGAACCAATTTTCTGGTAGCGTCATCCCTATGAGCCTCATCGGCAGCGGCTGTCCTTGGGTGGCGCATGAGGGCGTTAAACTCTACGGCGCTCAACACATGGAGGTCGAAGATGACGCATGGTTCAGCGACGTATGGCGAGAGATTCGGTTTGATGATACTTGGAAGGATTGCGCATATCTGATTTGATGCTGTAGGGGTTCATGAACCAAGGTAGGATTCGAAGAAGAGAAGACTCAAAGCCATTGCAAAAATTCAAAATCATGGTTCAAATGCTAATTTTGATTGATTTCTTGTAGAAAAATGGCACCACTCTGGTTCAAATGCAGGAAAAAAAATCGCTGAATGAATAAAACAATGGAGCCTTGCCTTCCATTAATTAAAATGTTGCGTTTGGGTGATGAGCACTTGGTGCTCATCACACTGCTTAGCAGGGAAACTGGGTCCTTTTATTACAACAATCGCATGCAAATCAAGAGTAATAATGTTTCATAATAACTGGGCCTTGAACATTATGAAAGCCAACATGTCACATTCAACTATAAGTCTATAGTAAGACATTTTCTGAATAATACATTTTATAACTTTCCAAACACTCTGATTTTTTTGAAAGACATTGTGGATCTATAATTTACAAACACATGCGAACATCTAAAGGCCTCTAGCCTGCTACTAGCATGTAATACAATAATAGTTTATCAAAAGCATATAGTTAATACAAACAATCTCAGATAATCAAAGTATGTAAAATGAACCCTATGTGGCAGTATAGAAACATCCATCACATAACAAAAAGAAGCTATACAAAATTAACTTGATAGCTAAGCCTTTAGCGCCTTTCCTGACATACCAGTCTTAGAGCTGTCACTTGAAAATGTTAAACCATGGAATGAGACAAAAGTCTCGATAACTAAAAATCCTACTCATCAAGCGTACAAGTAAATGCTTGAAAAGTGTCAGGTGGAACAATTATTAAAATCACAACATTTATAATTGTCACATAGGTACACATATATCAAAGTATAGTATTTTAATTTTAATTCTACCTTATCTCTTCTAATTGAACCCATGGGCTGGTATTCACTCATGTAACTAATACTCCCTCCGTTCCTTATTATAAGAGACATTTGATGCTTATGGCATATTCCTATATATAAGAGACACTTAAAAGTTGTCTCTACTTTTTGTGTTGATTTCATATTTTACTCATATTTATTATCTCCAACTCACACTCTCTCTCATTCCCACTTCTCTTTCTTTTAATAATTTACTATTGTTCTCTCTCATGTTCTCTCTCTTTATTAATGAGGGTATTTTTGGAAAAAAATTTATACTTTTTACATATTGATTGTTCTTAACTAATTTTAACTGTTTTTTTATCAACATAATTCAGTTATTCGTCTCTTATAATAAGGAATGAAGGGAGTAGCTTAACACAACAAACTCATTGATCAAGTGATGTGAACTGACCAGAATCCATAGAGTACAAGACCGAACCATGAGTTCCCCCTCTAGTTCACTAGCGGAACGTCATATGTCTTAGAACACACGAAAAGGGCCAAAGCATCAACTAGTGTATGTAACATCCTAATTTTTCTCCCCAAGACTTAAGTAAATCTATGAGTAAACGTTTACTAATATCAATTTAACAGAGGTTAAATACATATAAGCAATTGAAATATTTATCATCATCTATATATATATATATATATATATAACTATGTGTATATAAATCAATGAATAAAATAAAAATGTTAAGAAGTCACACATCAACTAAATGATGGGAAAATGGAGCTCTATGAGCCTATAAATATGTGGTAATAGGGGAGAGCTAAGAATAAGTTAAATAATTTTCACACAAAATTGAAACAATTTTAGTAAAATGCCAAGTGTGAGTTTTTAAACTATTGGATCAGACTGAAATTTGGTCTTCCAGTTTGAGGCATCTAACTTTTCAATTTCAATGGTTGGATTATTGATTTGATCTTTGAGGTTTGAGTTATTACATAGGCATTGGACTTCTTTTTTTTTTTTAAGATTTTGTAGATAGAACCTTAATAGTAAATTATCATTTTTTTTAAATTTGTTCACCATTAGATCAAGCTAAAACTTGGATAATAGATTCAAGACATCTAACACATTAATTTCAACGGTTAGATTAATAAGTAAACTTATGTAATGAGAATAATTTAACTCTATTAAATATGTTTTGTGAAGTTCTTCGAAAATAAAAAAATATGCTATAAATTGAGTATTTTCTACTTGGGTTATGAATCAATTATAATTGATGATTTAATGATATAATCTAATAATTTAAAAATAATATAATGTAGAAAGTTAGAAATTGAATCTAAATCATGGTATCTCTATTCTGACTTTAAACCTTAAAGACATTGTACGAGTTAGAATTCTAAGTAACAATTCAAAAACATTAGAGAGAAAATTATTGGTTGAAATTTAATATATGGCTTACCCATAAGATACTGTAGTAATATATATTTTCCATTTGTAGATATGAAATTTGGTTTAACGACCCTAAGTTTAGGGTTATGATTTTTGACACGTAAGCACTTGTTGGATACTAGGTAACGCTAATTCTTATTTATTTCTTCTACTGGTTCCCCTATGAGGAGCTTTTAATTAAATTGAACCTTTAATGATGGATTTTGAATAATACGAACTAGAAAAATTGCTTTGAAATTATGAAAAGGCTTTCTAAAAATTTGGAACTTGCTGGATGGGATTAGTTTGTGAAAAATGAATCAATTACCAGAACCTTAAGAATGGATGGAAGCTAGGTAAATGATTTTTTTGTATGAAAATGAAATTATGAAATTATAGCATACGAGTTATGTGATACGTTTCTGAAATGATATGTTTATAAATTATACCTTGATTACTTGATAATATTATTGTATGGTACGGTGTTAATTATCTGATATAGTTAAAGTATGTTTTGAACCTCATATAATGCATGTTCTCATGATAACTAATTAGAATTGAGAAGTGTCATGACTATGATTAGTTGATTTAACACTGGAGAAGGTGTTTGTAATAGATCTTAATATACATATATTACCACGTGGTTTGTCTCCACAATGCACACTATGGTTGGATTCTTAGAGAGGCTACTATCTTCTTATTTGTGACACTCTAAGAGTATCCCGGGACAACATCCTCACAAGGATACCAGGCAGTAAACCAATTTGGGCAGCATTTCTTTTTTTTGGAGGAACCCATGGCCCCGCGTGTGCTTTGCTGACTTTGGCTGGTTCGCATCACATGTGTGGAAAGCTCGTGAGAGTCACCAATCATATTATTAGGACTTAGCTCATGGGCTTAGGTCAACAGATATAAGGAGGATATAAGACAAGAATTGAGTGATTAATAATGGATAGTGAATGATGACAAAAGTATGTATATCTGTTGATATTTTCTTTATCTTGTATGTTTTTGATATCTGTTACCTATTATGTGATAGTACTATGTTTAATGATTATTTAAATTTTTAGTTCTACTCGGCACCTTATAAGGGTGCTGCTAGGTGAAGTAAGTAGAAGTTTTCATTACTGAGACAGTATTCTCACTATGTTATATCTACTATTTTCATGTAAAAGCAGTACAAGAGCCACTGCGGGGAAAGAACTAGAGGCGTGAGGTTACTTTCATTGGTGACCATACCTTGAATTCTGGTTATGTTTAATCATTAGTCATTTGCCACTTAAGACTTCATTATGCATCTCTTTATATTCTTCGTGTTGAAACTAGTTATATGCCTTTAACTATAAATTTTCTACTGAGAGCCCTGAGGGCCATAAATCCATGATTAAACATTTTTAAGGATTTTTTTTGGACTAATTAAAATTTATTTTTGTTATATTATGTGTTATTGATTGTGTTAGTCAAGTATATAGGAGGTTTTTTATAACCATTTTAGTAGTACAATCCTTTCCTAACATGGTTATGCACAATAGGTAAATAAGATTCTTTTATAACTATGATATGTTACACTGCTGACTGATTGTCTTATCCTTTTATATCATGGTTATGTGACAAAGTAAAAAAATCTGAAGCAATTTTTATAACCCACTTCTTTTAATTACCATGATAATGATAATGATATTCTTTAATTGTATTAAGTTTGACAGGTTTTTAAATAGGGTGTGACGGTATACACTTGGAAGTGTACCACCTTATTTTCTCTTTTATATACAATATTTCACCCCCTATTTTTTTTAATAGACCTCCCATTAAAACAACATTCACCATCTCCTCTAATCATCACTCAATATATTTATATAATAACTATTTGTCAACAATATAATCACTTTTCACATTTTCTGGCAAAATCAACAATTCCGATTTCATTCATCAACATCAATTCACAAAACCATTTCTCAATAAAATCATGTCCCATAAGACAAGTTTATGAAATTTAGTTTCAAAGCTATATTTCATTAATATAAAGTATTTCAAGGCAATTTTAACAATAATATGTCACATGGCTCAAATAATAGCCTAATGACATTTTGACAAATTTAATGTAATCCAAAATCACTCACAACATTATACATGAATGCATAACAAGTGAAAAACGGTTCTCTTTCACCAAACTATATAATACCAAAATCAAACCAAACCTCGTGTTCAAACCAACAATTTAGAATCAATCTACAACAATCACAAGTAACCACATATTAATTCCCAATTAATAAAGTGATTCATAATGAATATAAAGATTCAAAGTTCTTTTAGAGTCTAACTCTTGCGATAATCACAATCTAACCATTTCAACACTAAATTTAGAATCCTAGTAGTTTAATTGACTCATCTAAATCATTCATTCACATCAAATTGGTCAATTTGAGCAAAATTCTCAATTTCATACTGAGGTTCCAAATCTCAAAATACCCATTTGAAATTTCCAAGCTTTAATAATAATCTAAACCAATTAAATGTCAATTCTAATTTGTAATAGTATAACCCAACTTTCAAACCTCAATTCAAACCACCATATTATTATAACTTAGCAAAACCTAACTCAAAAATCAAACTCTTGCTTAAAACTACATATTACTTTAGATCCAACAAAACTAAATCTATTAGACTTTTAATCTATTTCATATAAGTCATTTAAACTCAAAAAATTCAGTAGGAACATCAACCCATTCAAAAATCATCATAAACCATAGATTTCAACTATGTCAAATTTGAGAAATCGAAGAGAAAACAGTAAAAATAAGGTTATGAATACTTAACTTGATATTTGGAAGCTCAAATATACTCCCATAGGCTGAAAACACCAAACCCTAGCAAAGTCCATGAGTTCTCCTCCTAAAACCTCTTGAAAATCATGTTTGAAACTAATTTATAAAACTAAATTTTGACATGTTTGCTATAGCGAATGTCTAACCAACATCTGGTAAACAACATTGAATGTTCCATTTTGTTCACTATAGCAAACTTCTGGCAAATGATACAGTCAACACATTGTGTTATTTGCCTAACATCTAGCAAAAAACACATGAAAAGGTTCAGTTGTGAAAATTCATAGTTAACTCCATGAATCTCTAAAAATTACCAACCATGCCCATTTGGAAAGCTTGAGAACAAAAATAATTAATTAAAAATAAGATCATATGACCCCTAAAAATTCCCAATTTCTAAGAATACTAAAAAAGGTATAGAAATATTGCTCTCAATCATCATCCTTTATATTTCTATGCCTTAATTAACTTCAAGACCAAAAGATTAACCAGTTTAATTGTCTAAATTCAAGCTTAATAGTTTCTAAACCTCATGATTAAAAACCTAGAATGTTACAATAAACTTTCAAATAGAAGAAACACTTTACAACCTACTCATTTGGTCCTAAATATAATACCAATTTTTTAATATAATTTACACTACAAAATAAGTTATCGATTTAGGACTGGAGGAGTATTATCAATGTTAAAAAAAAGTGTTTAATATTCCTAAGTTTTGACTAAAAACCTTGCTTTAGATTACTAGGTGCACAACTTGTTCTACCTTAAATCTTGACATGTCTATGAATAAGCATGGGCTTGCATATACTTGTGCCCTGTCTAGTACAATGGAAGAGCTTTTGATGGAAGCGAAAGTCGAAATGAAAGTGGAATTGAAAGTAGAATTGGGATCAAAAGTGTGTTTGGTATGACAATAGAATTAGGATATAATTTTGAATCAATATATGTATTTTTTATGAAAAGACCAACATACCTTCTTTATTATTATTATTATTATTATTTTTAAAATAAAGACCTCCTTCACCACCACCCTCGCCCTTCACGATCAGACCAATGCCCATCCACTTTCATGCATTCCAGCTACCATTAACTAGAACTAGAATAGCATAATCAAATCACCCATCAGACACCATAAAAAAGAAATAAGAAACAAAAACTCCAAATTGAAATGGCAAAATCTTTATAACAAGAACCAAAACCAAAACAGCCAAATCATGAAGAATTGCTGGTTTTGGAATCAAAATGCTCCTCCCTCTTTGTTGGATTCTACATCTATCTCCATATTTGAAAAAAGGACAGATCTGGAAGACAGAATTCAACAACATTGGCAATTATGAACTTCAACAGCAACAATGGTGGTTAGAAGACAGAAGGACGCTTTTGACAAATCTTGATCTAGAAGAAAGGACATGATTTCACAGTGGACGATGGGGCCATCATCCTCAATCGAGTCAATGCCATCTTCCATTGTCCTTGCCAGAGTCAATGCCATCGTTCATCATCCTTGCATCATGAGATCAGTGAAAGGAAGATGAGATTAGGGTAGTGAGTGAGGAAGAGCCATAAAGGAATAGGGGATATGAGATTAAAGGGGATGCCGGAGGGGAAGGCCATGACCACTAGAAGCAAGTGCCGAAGGGGGGTATTGGAGGGGATAAGGGAGGCGGTCAGTCAAGGGAGGAGAAGAAAAACATGGTTATATTACGATGGATAAGATTGTTAATTGATAAAATGATTGAGGGTAGAATGGTCATAAAATTTTGATTCCCAAGAACCCATCTCAGTTCCACGTGGTTCCCAAGGAACCCAATTCCATCAAATTTGATAGAACTCACTTCCATTAGAAACTCACTTCACACACACCAAACAAATTAAATATGGGTTTCACTTCCACTTTCAATTTTTTAGGCCCAGTTCCAATGTACCAAATATAGCATTAATTGTGAGTAGACTTGCCCATGGGAAAAATGGACTAGCCTAAGTTGGGAGGGATACAAAGTGAACATGATGAATTAAAGTAACTCAAACCAAGAGGATGTTTGGGTTTGCTTTAAAGTGTTTTTTAAAAGTACTTTTCTGTAAATTAAAATAAACTCATTTACATATTTATTTCGTATATCGTAAAATTACTTTTGAAACCATGATTTCGTTTCCATCCAAACAGTTTCTAAATTAAATTTCGCTGATCATAACAGTAAGGCCACACTGCTGCTTAGTCAAGTGTGTATTTTAAACACATAAATGATTTTACCTCTGGCTTAATGAGAATTTCTTTAAGACGTTCCTTTCATCTCATTTACATGTCATAGGGTTTCACTGATGACACATGGTTTTAAGGGTTGAGGCCCTTAACATAGGTCGACAAACACAAGATAAGTGCATATATTGTTTCTAACCTATATTCTGATTTAGAAGTGTTCGATCATAATCCAACATGCTGGATCCTTCTTCTAATTTGAACATCAATAACCTAAAAACATTATGGAGTCAGAAATTTATGATAACCATTACTCTTTTGAGGCAAACATTTTTTTTGTTGTTGATGAAAATGTACTTTAACCCTTGGTACTGCTCAGCTAATGGTGTTAAATATTTCGTTTGGGCAGCATTGTACCGTTAATTCCCTTTTTTGGTACATTGGATTTTTCAAAAAAGAATTATTACCAAATAGTTTGGGCCATAAACTAACTAAGACAACTCAAATTTTATTAGGGTTAAATATCTCTAGTATTGTCTAACACAAAAGAACACTTATAATTAAAAATTTAAAATATTTCAGCTCCCCTAATAGTGAAGGATGATTATTTTTTAAAAATTAAAAAGTATAACAAATTATTATAAATATATTATCGTTAAATAAAGAACGTTATTATTAAACATATTAAAATTAAAATGTATTACATACATAACAATGGATATCACCAAGCATGTCATAATATGTTGTTCAACAATGCAATACATATTATTTTATTAGTAACCCATGTACTGGTAAATTGTTTTTTTTAAAATTTTTTTACCTATTATTGATTCGAATTCAAAAATGGATTTTTAATTGATTAATATATCATATGTATTTTATTCAAATTATTAACAATTTTCATAGAAAGTAATCTAATTACAGTCATATTAGAAAGTTGAAAAATATGTGAGATTACACCAAATTTAATTGATTATGGGCAAAATAATATTATTAAAAAAATTAAGATACTGGTGCATTTGAAAAATAAGATCAGAGTACCGAGCCCACCCTTACCTCAAATTTGATAATGTCATTTGTTTTAAAAATGTTTAAGCAAATAATCCCCATAACTTATATACATTTCTTTTGTTATTATGATACTTCCAAGCCATGAAATCCAGTGTGATAACTGAGTTGTCAGCCATAGAATTTTGACAACTGGTTACTAATTACTGTTTATTACAAATCACCAAATTCATTGAACATTCCAATCTAATTGTTTAACTACAATAGCATAAGCTTCCATAATAAATCAGACCCACCAAACATATATAACCAAGAGACAAATAAATCAATAAAAACACATAATAACATATTTTTTTATCTATTGAAACATTTTTTTATGAAAAAGAAAAATTAGATCCATTTTTTGCTGGATTTTAATAAGCTCCAAACTAGATATATGGATCTGACCATTTAAACCAACCAATTCGATCGAGTTCTACCAATATTGAATAGTACTAACCAGATGTAGGCATAAGGTGAATATAAACTGTTACATGCAGATGTAGATGACTTTTTATAATAAGTTGAGATAATGATTTATCTATTAGAAGGTTCCAAACTAAATATATGGGTCGGACCATTCGAACCAGCCAGATTGATTAAGTTCTGATTATATTGGACGGTAATAGATAGATTGATATAAAATATGAGATGCGTATAGATTGCTAAGGTCTAATCTAATTTTGACAAATACTGAATAATATAAGAACTAGATATCTAATAATTTGATAAATTATTAGAGGCTGTGATAGTAATCATCCATAAAAGACGTAGTAGAGGATAGCAGGTTATTTTTCTAAAAAGGTTAGAATGTTTAGATCCAACACACTTTTGGGAAAAACTTGGGTTCTGTTGATTACTCAGCTAAGTCCTCCTATTATTAAAGAAGGTAATTTTTGTACTCTTGATCAACTTCCACCTCTCATGCAGGATGAGGAGGAGATTGATGATGAGAATTAGCTAAGTCCTCTTATGCTAAAGAGTCATACATTTATATCTATATCTATTTTAATACTAATTCCTATCCAGGAGATGTTTAGATAAAAACCAAATTATGATTTTAAAAATAATTTTACGATATACTGTGTGAGAGAAAAAGCACTTTTGTTAGGATCTAAACACCTCATCGTTATAAGAGCTAGTTATTGACTTTTGATGAATACAGTTTCATTAAAAATTTCTTAGTTAAATTGGTTAAGCATAATGAATGTGTGTTGACTTTTCTAAACTATCCAAATGTGCATTGAAATTGTCTCTTGACAAGAATCTCTTACAATTAGTAGAATATTTTAAAGAAAAAAGTATAATTTTAGAGACAATATTAATGAGATCTTATATTTAAGATGAAATTTAATTTCAAGCTAACTCTTATATTGAAAAGATTAATGAAATTTGTTAAATTAGTTATTTGTAATAAATATGTGTTATGTTTACCAAAACATCATTATTAATCATATATATTAGCTATACCTATAGTGTTATAAAACCTTGAACATATGCAACTAATATAACAACTACTTTGAAAAATAGACAAATAAAAGAGATAAAGTGGATTATGGTTTTTATATTTAAGACTAAATTAAATATTAAACTAGCTCTCATAATGAGGGGGTGTTTAGATGCTAACAAAAGAGCTTTTCCTCCCACATATTTCGTACGTTGTAAAATTACTTTTAAAATTATGGTTTGGTTTTCATAAATATTCCCTAAAGACAGGAGTTGGTATTAAAATAGATATAGATATAAATGTATGACTCTTTAATTTGATAATCTTATCCTACCTCTGTTGCTTAATATAAGAATTAGTTAACCAATTTGTGGATATTAAGAAGATGAAATAAATAATTTTAAATATTTATATTCATCGTTTTTCTTCAAACTAATAATTTGCTTAAATTACATACTAACATATAATCTAAAGATACATATAAGTATTTTAAAGAGATAAGGTAATATACTTTAATTACGTTATTATTTAATTTTCTTAGTCACTCCAAACCAATCAATTGGATCTTATAGGTAGTAATAAGTTATGGTTTATCAATTAAAATATATACTTGTCTTGGATAAAACAACTATATGTTTGTCTATCGATGATCTATTTCTCACACAC